>NW_013667858.1:142591-144336 GCF_000517525.1 Limulus polyphemus | reverse complement strand
AATTACTCACTATCTATCCACACATTACCTTCCCCTCTTTTATATACCAGTCTACCCTCCATCTAGTAATTACTAGAGCATTCGCCAAGATACGGGATAGTTCTAGAAACGTGGCGTCACTGTAGTCATGTGACTCGATGACGCAACAGTACGATGCTATACGCATACCAACGTACATTTAAGTAATACTGAATACCTTTTTTGTACAGGCTATAGAAAAGTCATCCTTTCAAACTGCTAAATTCCCTTTTCAGATCATCTTAACTTCTTGATATTGATGAAATTTTCTGTTACAGGTTTATTATTTGTTCCATTACGACGGCTGTGTTTACCTGCTGTAAGCGCCACTAGAACGAACGAGAGATGAGCGTGCCCAGTAATACGGGTGACGGGGAGTGGGTAACAACTACCATCGAAAGAGATAGTGAAGTGAAACTTTCTAATGCGCATAACAACTCCAAACTTTATGAAACTAAGCGAAACAAGAAAATCATCCGACTAATGACTGAGTTCGCTTATGTTTTCTCAGTTTCATTAGCTGCGATAGTACTGTCTCTCTATCACGTATTCCTATGGTACCCGGCAATGGAGTCGGAAACCACAGTAACTCCTCAAGCTCTTACTGCCAATAAAACGATTGAGTCTCCCAGCTCAGCTGCCCTGGTGTCTAAACGTGTCGTCCGACTCCCAGGAAAACCAGCTTCCAGTGACGATTTAGTCAATTTCGAAACGAAGCCTAAATTTAACGAAATAAAGTGGGACCTTAAGAGCAATTATACACAAGAAACGGGAAAACGACTTTCCCGTAAAATAGTGAATGGCAGAAATTCTGTTCTTCCCGACACACGTGAACTGGGAAGCTTTTAAAATGTGAGTAGATAATCTTTGATTATCGTAAACATAAAACTGGTATCTAGAAATTAAATATCAAAATGTATAGAGATTTAGTAAATTTCTAATAACTAATATTGACTTCTGATCAGAACAAGCTAATACAGCGAAACTAATGACAATAATAAAAAACTCTGCTAATGATTATACCTACTTAAATATATTTTCCTTACGTTCTTGTTATAACGATTAGAATGCATTTTTTCATCATTTGAGTACCCTCGCTCTTAAGGATGTTTCGGCCGTAAACCCAATAACATCTCACATAGGTTAGGCCAACTTAGGAGATTTAGGTTTGTCCTAAATACATATATTAAGCTAACAATGCAAAACAATCTCTATCGTAAAAGTTTTATGTTTGTTTTTAAGCGCATAGCTATACAATGGGCTATCGGTGGTCTGCCTACTGCGAGCATTGAAATATGATTTACAGCGTTATAAATCCTCAAACTTATCGCTAAACCTTCGAGAGGCATAATAAAAGTTTAATATAATAATAGAAATTAAATTAAAAATAATAACATTAGCTATATATTAAACATTCTAACCAAATGTCTAACTTATATATAAAAGAATAAGAATAATAATAAAAAAACAAACATCGTGTGTCACGTCACGTCATGCTTGATTTGTCGAAATAGGAGGAGTCATAAAAGCCAAAATGCATTTATCCAGATAGAATAATTCGATTACTGTCTGTCCATTACGATTTTAGTGGCGGGGGTGCAAGGGGGATGCCGTGAAACCTTATAAGGCTTGTGTCTGACTTGAAAAAGATCGTTTGCTCGAAATGTCCTAAGTAAATAAAGTAGTACCATAGTTTTAAAGTTGTATTTTCTCTAAAGTCTAATTTT
>NW_013667858.1:115021-141599 GCF_000517525.1 Limulus polyphemus | reverse complement strand
CAAACAAACAAACAAACAAGCTGATGAAGTGGAGTGAGGATACATAATACTTTTTATCGTAGTTATGTGAAATATTAAGCTGGTCTCTGTTGTCAAGGTCAAAACATTGTGAATTTCCAAACTTCAGAAAAATGCAGTTTGTAAAAGAGTCAAAAATCAAAGTACCATCTATTTTGTCTAATGTAATTTTTAAACAAAATCTTAAGTTGCATAGGCCCAAAGTTAAATATATAAGAAAATTTACTGAGGACTTTAACGGAACGTTAATTAGTTTCATATTAGTACGCAAAAAAAAAGCTCGTTAATAATAAAAACGAATTACTCATCAAAAGTCAATATTTGGATTTATACAGTAAAGTAGTTAACTATTGTGATCTGAGACTAAAGGAATGAAGGGGATGGAAGATCCCAGCAAGAGGTATCCTATAATAAGGCCAGGAGGTTCACATGACGTTATAGTTCCACAAGGTGGAACCAGAAAGCGCTGTTACTAGGGTCGTGTAGTTCCAAAGTACGTCACTAGGAGGCGATGAGACTACCCATGATGCGCGGGCAGATGGTTCTTCAGCGAACCATCATTCATATATCATAATCTACATAGAAACCTGTTTTGCATAAAGCATTCGAACTCTATATAATTACTCTGTTCATGTTCATAGAATAAATTAACTTACAATCAGTTTCATGAAGCTTTACAAATAAAATATTAAAACTCTACATAAATAACATTGCTATCACTAACTGCAATGCATTACACGAGACAGAAACATTTGTCTCGCTAGTACATTCATCTGAGTTTTGTTTCTAGCACTCCTGAACGCAATCAGGTAGTATAAATTTAAACTTATATTACACATTTCTCTACTTTGATGAAGTAGATTCTGTACAATATAAAACAATGATAAATTTAAATGGTGACTTCCACGTACAAATTGGAGCACACGTTTTTTTTTCACTTTCATTCATAATATTGTTACATCTCCGTTTGTTAATTAACTTTCCGTAACTTTCTTCTGACGAAACTTTAGCGACACAAGTCCTTACTTAATAAAACTGGTTTATTCTTTCCGAATATAACTTTACGATACACTTAATTTCAACAATCACGGTAAAACAAACTATAATTCACTTCAAACAATACGTCTCTCTCTGACTGCAGTTCAATTACTCATTACCTACACACACATTATTCTTCTGTCACGTTGTCACCCTCTTATATATATTGTTGCGTCAGCGAGTCACATGACTACTGTGACGCCACGTTTCTAGAACTATCCTGTACCTTGGCGAATGCTCTAGTATTTACTAGATATAGGGTAGTCTGGTATATAAAAGAGGGTGACAACGTGATGGAAGAAGGTAATGTGTGTGTAGATAGTGAGTAATTGAACTGCAGTCACAGGGTATTGTTGAAGTTAACGTTCGTTCGTGATAGTGTTTGTTTAGCGCGAATATTGAAATTAAGTGTATCGTAAAGTTATATACGGAAATAATAAACCAGTTTTATTAAGTAAAGACTTGTGTCGTTAAAATTTCGTCGGAACGAAGTTACGGAAAGTTAATTAACGAACGGAGACGTAACAATATATACCAGACTACCCTATCTAGTTAATGCTAGGGCATTTATGAAGTAACAAGATAGTTCTAGAAACGTGGCGTCACACTAGTCATGTGACCTCGCTGACGCAACAATATCAAATATAAAAAAAAATATTTTATCAGACTGTAAATAATCGTCAAAATGTTCAGGGGGGGGGGTCCTTCGACAAATCGAATATTAGGAATATTTTGCATTAATTTAGTGTACAAAGATACAAGCTAACCCACAAATAACAGCAACCCGAGGCGTAGCTAGATGTGAAAATTTGGGATGGCCCCGAGTTACTATGTACGGGCAACAGATGTATAAACCCTTGGATACAAGTTAGAACCAAACAAAAGCACTATGTATAATGTATTAGGACGCGGGAACCATCAAGCAAACTCTGATTGCGATAATATGAATACAAGAGCACAGTTTTGAAATAAAACTTTTATCCCATTTCGATATACAACTGTCGGTAATTGTGTTTTGTTTCAAAATAGAACAAATCCTTAATTCTATAGACTGGATTTCGATACGGTGCTCACAGTACATATTGCCCACTTTGTTGCTTTGGGCTTAACAACAAACAAACGAATTTATAAATTCTCAATACGTATCCCCCAGTGTATTAGCGGACTCACAACGCTAAAACTCGGGTTTCGATACCCGTGGTGGGCACAGCACAGATAGCCAATTGTGTAGCTTTGTGTTTAACTTCAAAACAAACAAACAAATTCAGTACGTAACAAGTGAACTACTGATGGTCTGTAGGTTCGCTTCAGGTAGTTAGTTGGTAGAGAGGTTGCTTAGTTACGGAAAGGAAACTTAGTATACAGACCCCACTGTGTTCTTCCAAGATAAATAAATTGAAAAAAAACTTCGGATGTTCCATGAACAAAAAAGTTTGAGAACCACTGCTATATCTGTTCTAATTATTGAAAATACCTGTTTGTCGAAAAAAAAGTTGAGAAACCTCATACCACGAAAAATGGCTAATGTTAAATAGATGTTTTAATGTTCACAACGATTCGGGCTGGGGCGCCCTTCCTCTGGTAATTTTAAACTTTGATGGAACAGTTGATTTCCTTACATATTTGTGTTTTAGATCTTTTTATAATTAACGTTTTTAAGACAAAGATAAAGTTTGTTTTGTTTGTTTGTTTTTGAATTTCGCGCAAAGCTACACGAGGACTATTTGCGCTAGCCATCCATAATATAGCAGTGTAAGACTAGAGGGAAGACAACTAGTCATCACCACCCACCGCCAACTCTTGGGCTACTTGGAGGAATTAAACTCCAGATTTCAGCGTTTTAAATTCATAGACTTATCGCTGCCCCTCCAGGGGGTATTAAGTTTAGAACAGTTTGGTGAAAACATACCAAGAAAAACAACAGAGAAAGATCCCTGAGTGAAAAGAGTATTTATTGAAAAATTGTAGTGTGAATTGATCATTCTTTTTATTATTTGATCAAACAGCTTAATCGCTGTAAATGTAAAAAGGTGGAAAATATTTACGTGGCGGTTAAATGGGTCAGCGAAGAATAAATGAAATTATTTGATAAACTATAGGCATATTTCTTTCTTTTCCAGAAAAAGCTATGAAAAGTGGCAATCGATGTCTCCAACCTCTCCAAGAAACTTCCTTGGGTGACAGGGCTCATTCTTTCTGGATTACAAATGTAATTAATCATCTGTAACCCTAGAGATTAATCAAAACACATGTAATTTTTCCAAGACATTGTAGTATATTAGATTATTACATGAGGTGATTTTGATTTATTTTTTTTTACCTAATGAAATTACAGTATACAAGCGTTGATAATCAACTGTTTTAAATGATAGTATAATGTTCAAAACACGTATAGTTTAATTTCCCCGAGATGAGTTTGAAAATTGTTTATCTGATAATGTTACGGCATATGAAGGTTCGTAACACAGGCCTGCGAGGTTTTATTGTCTTGAAATGTTTATATGTTCTATAATAATTCTTGTATGCTGAATACGAAAATAAGATCAATTTTTCTCTATCACGTACAGATTTTTCACAAACCCTCATATGTACTTTTACATAAGTGAATCATTTTAATTGAAATCGGGTCACATTTTATGCTTAAAATGTTGACAACCAGTGGCTATAGATTTCTCTAGACCAATCGCGACGTGAGAGCCTTATCGATCGTTCTAGAACCGAAACGTAACAAACATATTAATTTTAAAAAATCATCGCAGTAAACGAAATAGTAATTTGATCTAAGCAAGTTTTTTTCTTCCCGATTTGTAAAAAATCCTTACGTGATAGATTGTTATTTGAATTTCGCGCAAAGTGCTAGTCGTCCCTAATTTAACAGTGTAACACTACAGGAAAGGCAGCTAGTCATCACCACCCACCGCCAACTATTGGGCTACTCTTTCACCAACGAATAGTGGGATTGACCGTCACACTATAACGCCTCCACGGCTGAAAGGGCGAATATGTTTGGTGGGACGGGGATTCAAACCCGCGACCCGCAGATTGCGAGTCGAGCTCCCTAACAACCTGGCCATGCCGGGCCTTCTCTGGATGCAATTTATCACATTTTCTTACCAGATCTGGTCAACCAATAGTAGCTATATAACTAGTGTTGATCAACATACTGCAAAGCTTCCCATTACTAAACCTTTTGACTCGTGGACTGGTTTATTTAAATAACACATTCCTTATTTCTACTACTTATCATCCTCAAAAGATAGGACGTAATGTCCATGTTTTCCACACTTATAACAGTTTCTTTCTTCTCATTTTTTGAATATTATTTTCGAAATCTGCGTAGCTGAATTATGGAAAAATCCGTTTTTAAACCAAAACAACTTTTATGAAGTTTAAATTCGCAGGCCTGTGTAATCAACCGTAGAATATATTAGTTTTAAATAATTTTTAATTGTGTAGCTCATTGTATTTCAATATTAAAGCATTTCTTACATGTAGAATAATTATCTTTACTTGGCTAGTATAATTAATAGTAAGTAATATCTGAATGTTTTATTGAAGTCATTCCATTTAAATAAATCATCGTCTGAAATAAAACATTATTAGAGCATAACTTTAGATTATAACTTTCAACAACTTTACCTAGTATCTTTAAAGTTAGATTATCAACAATTATCTTTTTAGAAAGAACCATATTATACGCTATTTGAGATTCTTTATTTAATGTTGATATTCGATAGTTGTGATTAATTTCAATTGTAAAAATAAATTATTTTCCTGATAGTATAACTTAAGCCTAATAATAATAAGTGTACATCTTTTGACAACATAACGTTTTTTTTATTAACAATAAGTATGCATCCTTATAATACTGAAAACAAAGTTTTTGATGAAATTCAATATCACTATCTATTCAGTTGTTCCAAATATATTTTAAACTTTTTTTTTTGCCTTTCCTGATGGCATTTTTCCATAAAATAGTAATCTTACACCTGTAGTGAATGTAAAATACAAAACTCAAATGATATTACTGTTTGTGAGAAAAACAAATTCGTATTTGATAAGAAATTTCTTCGGAGCCTGTATAAATATTCCAGTGACATATTTATGTCACATGATAGCCCTTTAGATACAAGCACATTAAGTGCTGTACAAATGTATAAAGATATATCTTGGGAACAATTTTCTAGTATATATTGTAAATAAAGAAATAATTAATGGAGGATATTATGAAAATAAGACAACCATCTCAGGAACAAAAACCTATTAATAACAGATCACTGATATGTTCTCTAAAGATTTTGGACCAATTAAACATTGTATCAAAACAGTTCAACCTCATAAGATTAATATGTAGAAGGCAAGGAAAAAAGGCATATCAAGCTCGTTGTACAAACTAACTTTTATCTACACATAACTGCTTTAGTAGATTTATACCAAATATGATAATTCAAATTTTTGATGTAAATATTGCCTAATTATATGATGCTGAATAACCATTTATAACTTAACAATTGAGTAACATTGTATTATACTTGATAATTAAAAGTTTTCAATATTATTACATACGTATTTTATTACATACATTGGGTTGATAGTTTTTCGTTATTTCCCTAATACAGCGTTTCTCAATCTGTGGCCCAGTTGTCTATAGAAATAATATTGATTACGGAAAGGAACTGGCAGTATATTGTATAAATCCCATAGTGTAAAGTCCTCTGAGATAAAAATAAATTCAGGTTATCTACAAAGTTTGAGAAACGTTGGTCTAGTAAAATACTATTGTTGTTTTTTAAATATATCTCGTATTACTTGATCAGAAGATGAATCAATTTTTTCTGTACCATTTACTTCGTTGTAATTTTCAAGTTTCAAGAAGGCATTTCTTTGTTCTAATAAATAAAAGTTTATTGTTCAGTTAAAATAATTCATTTTGTTCTTTATTCTATTAAATTAATTTAATGAACATGGTAAAAAATCAGTTAGGAAACTCACAATTAACAATTTTTTTTTCATCTTTCAAATTTAAAAGTGGGAGTGGTAAATTACTAAATTTTATAAACAAGTTTGATTAATACTCGAATAATGAGTATTAATGATATATCACTAAACTTGAAAACAATTAGGTCTGAATTTATAAACTACACGTGACAAGTTCCTAACTACAAGTACGCGGTTTTCACGAAGGTTTCTTTTCAAACCAAATACAAATTAAGATATTTCTACAAAACGAAATTAATGATTAGTTGAAATTTGCACTCATGTCAAATAGCATATGTCTAGGAAAGCGAAACTCACCAGTTATAGTTCAACAACTTACATATATTAGATAACTGCTTAAGTAAAACTAAGAATAAAATATGTAATCAAGATTCACATTAGTGTGTCGTGCGGCCAAAACAACCTTCAGGTCACATTGTGTGTTACAGGAGTGATATTTTAGCAATTTTTCACTCTCTGTAGCTTGGACTGTGGCAATCTAAACTAACACATGTTTTTAGTGAATGTGCTCTACTGGACCCTTACTTCACATACCAAATTTCAAGGCCATCCATTAAAAAATGCACGAGATGTAAAGATTCCAATTTTGATTGGTTCCCCCTGGTGGGACAGCGGCAAGTCTTCGGATTTAAAATGCTAAAATTAGGGGTTAGATCCCCCTCGGTGAACACAGCAGATAGCTCGGCGTGGCTTTGCTGTAAGAAAATACACACACGCACATTTTTTTTTTCTTTATTTGATAGAAAAACATAACTTTTATGGAATATTTTTAAATTTGGTACATTGATAGATCTTTATAACCTATAATTAGGTGTCAAATTTAATCTAGATATAAGTCACACGTGCAAGATTATTCTACAAAATCGTTTAGTTTTGACCGAAATTTTTGCGCACGTCTACGCAAAAAGTCACTTGAGCTATCGGTTTAAACTTTTCAATACAGCTTCATCTAAGAGAAAAGGCGGACCGTTTTGAATTTTTTATCATTCGGATTAAAGACGGCTGATTTAGAACAGCAAAACTATAAGGTGAAAACACGTGCACATAAGTAGTGGTTAAGCCAAGCAAACTAAATTAGCAGTTTCTAGCACAAGTTTTCAAAATAATCATACGGGTGAGCGGTATTATTCACTGCCAACTTTTAAGCACAAGTTTATGCAATTCTTCTAATTATAGAACGTTCAGCGTCACGTGACATTAGTGTAAATAATGATGGTTGACACGTCTGTACCGATTGCATGTGGGTGATGACAAGAAACTGTTAATCTAGTTTTCATGGCGTTACTGTAAAGAAAAATATTAATGCTGTTTCTTAGTGGAAAAAAAACTACCACTATATATTTTAAAGAATCTGGTTGGTTCTGTAAAGTATAGGTCTGTTCCGAGTAATAGGGTTGCGATCCTAAAGCTAATGTTGGTTACTATCGAGTGTATCTTTCTTACATGATGTCTAATCTAATCAATGAAAAAAATGCGCTACCAAAAAAGATCTGAGCGTGTGACTTAAAGGAACGAAATCAAAATTGGAAGCTACATTTATAGCATTGATAAGAATTTTACAGCAAATATTCAGTCATTAGTTAGCTAGGCTGCGTATTTTGTTTTACCCACCCACCACCATACCCTAAGTCGAACAAAAACGTGGCCTGGCTGGAACTGAGTGACATCAAGAAGTTTTAATAGCGTAAACATTTATCTGGTGAAAGTGACGTCCGTTGGGTAAAGGTCTAGTCTTAGCAACTTTTAATCTAAAGCCAGTTACAACATCATTTTAATTAACGAGTACTGTTTGAAGATAATTTTCATATACAAAGCAATTTTTCGTTTGGTACTAGTTATTACCAACTAAGGGGCGTAGTAAACTTGCAAGGTATTTACAAAGATTGGATGTGGGTGTATTGGGATGTTCTCTTTGTGGATTTTTGGAAAGCTATGCGGACATAGAGTGTAATCATTTGTTGATATCAAATGAAAATAGAGCCTGAAACAATTTTCTTTCGTTTTAAAACAAAATATTCATCTCATATAATATGCAATAGCGTTGTATTTAACTAACTTATGTATTTAAACTTGAGAAAATATATAACAAATATTGATAGAACCTATGCGACAATTTGGACATTTAATGATCGACAGAACTAAGGAAAAAGATCTATATATAGACACTAGTGAACGTTTTCACCATTTCGCATTCCTACCGTTTGTAAGAAACTATAAATTAACAAAATTAATCTCATGTTTCATTTTTGTTGGAATTATTTTATATTCGGCGTCTGATATTTTAAATAGTCTACTTAGTTTTTTATTTTATAAATTACGCATTTCTTAATTTTTCCTTAAATGTTATATATATATATATATATCATTTCTCTGGTCGTATTTTATCACATAATTATTTGATGACCAATTCCATAATTTTCTCAAACATACAGACTAGAAAGTTTACAGATTTATATAAGAAATATAAAAGTAGTGGTTAATTAAATAAGACATTATGGACCGTAACACAAAAAAATAAATAGTTCACAAACGAGCTTTCCTGTCAGTGATCACGAATATTTAGAACTGCTACCATAAGGCTTCTCCACGATACTAAGTACAAAGTTACAATAACAAGATTAAGAAGTAAGCCATATAGATTTTTTTAAACATGAAATGTAAACCTGATACCTTTCAAGTTCGTTGGTATCAACGCTATATCCTCTTTACAAGAAACTGGTAGTTTTATCAAATACCGTAGTAAAGAAATTCAACTCTGTGGATACAGATCTTCCCAAAACTCGTACAAATTCACGATACAAAGATTGCCTACAATAAATGATAATCAATTAACCAGTAAAAAAACAACCTTTTTTTGCATAAATTCATGATATTTGATAAAGTTAGTTTTATTGATAAGCCTCTATGGAACTATATCCATGGGATCAGTTGTAATTATTCTATACGCAACCCTCCTGTAGATAAAATATAGCCTTAACTCCATAACTGGCTTATAATTTTTCAGAGATTTTAGCACGGAATCATGTTTAAAAGATACGTTTCCAAAGCTACATGCGATAAGACAGATCACTATGTGTAATTCCGTGTCTGTCATACATGTTCTAGTTTTACCCTACACATCTTACGTGCTCCATCTTATTATAAACGCCCCGATTCTAGGTATCCTGAAGAATTACATTTAAGTCTTCCACAAGCACCCCTATCAGGTAATTTCTGCTTCCCCATCTCGTGAAATTTTAACACTTTCAGTCAGATTTTGATTCTGTAAGTTATACAGCCGAAAAGAATAGTATTTCTGAAGATAAAACAAAACGAACTCGGTTATCATAATTTACATGGAAAACCCGTAAATTATATCATCAATGAAAACAACGAGAAACCTCACGAAAATCAATCTTTCAAAATCCTAGGTAGCCCACGTGGATAGTTAGTTCTTTAGTGCGAGACATCTTTCATGCGCAAGAAATTTCATTTTAATGATCGAGCTTGCTTGCAGACATATTTTCCTCAAAACACTAACTTTAAATAGAAAATATATTTAAAAAACCTGCCAGAAGATGGAAGGTTCTTAACTATTTCCAATACGATACATTTCCTTATTATATAATTTTTTCTAGAAATGGTGACCTCAACCTTTAACCTCAAATTCAATAGTTCTTCCCCAATCCAATGGAAAGTGGTCTCCATGAAGTAGGAACGAGTCGATGTGTACACAAAGTATCCCACATCTACGTCCCTCGGCTTAAACTAATTGTAATCAATATCGGATATTTTGATTAAAACAAGAAACATTAACCATTAGTAACCGAAAGGGATAAATTCCTTACATCATGAGTGTTTGTGAAGTTTCAAAAATTTGCAGTTATTATAGGAAAATGTTCATGTTTGTTAATTATCACTTGCAACGAAATCTTTAAACATTAAGCTAACCAATGAGGTAAGTAATTTAGAACATGTTTGACAGTATGGTAAAACGTCAAATGTACATTTACCTTTATTTTTAAAAACCTTTATGTACTTTATGCTCTAGCATTGTAATGTAATATACGAGAATATTCAGTGGGACTTTGTCCCCATCCTCGTCTATAATTGTAAGACAAAAAAAACCCCCAGACTTCAGATGTAATCGATTATTTATTTACATCAGTGGTTTTATTACCTTACTACGACTTTTATTCCATACAAGAAGATCAGTTTTCTACCATTTGTTCAAGGCTATTAATAACGAAACAGTACATCAACATAAGATTATGTCAGATGTTAAAATTACCTCACTTTCCCCAATTTTTAAAAGATCTTAAATGTTTAACACAAATTTACACCATATATTTATTTTGAAAACTCCATCTTCGGCCCAAGGATGATGTATTATCTAAAGGCATATTCGAGGTGAAAAGGTTCTTTGCACTGTCGTTGATTTCGATGTTATACGAATAATTTTAAATTGGCCACTAACGACAGCAACAGTCCAGCTTAAAAACAAAACAAGCCAAACGCATTTGAGAATTTACACTGCATTATCATAAAATACAATACAAATAAATACCAAACCAAGCTAGTTACAGTGATGTCATAGTACTATCATCCTTCTAGCCATTGTTGCTACAGGAGATTGAGGAATGACTAAACATGCTTATAACTTCTAAACCATGGCGTTAGAAAGTCATCTTTTGAATGTTTAATATGCATTAGTTCTTGGAATAGTCATGTTGTCAATAAACCAAAACGTGAAGAACTTTCTAAAACTGATCTTTTGGAAGCTTCCTTGCAAAAATAATTATAAGACATCAACATCTTTTATTACGTTTAAGTTTCCTGTATTACAGAGTACTAAAACAATTTCTAAACAAGATTTAAACAGTTTTTATAAACAAGCTGTTGTTTGTAGGTTAAAGATATTAACTTTTAAATGGTTTCATTTGATATAATATTCTGTCATATCATTCTAACCACCATTTTTATCATTCACGTGACGAAATATTTCGAAAAGTTATACAATAAGTTTGCTGTTGTGCATGTATAGGATATACATTCTTATTTAAAACAATAGTGGAATGACTTCACTTGATGAGGTGTATCACACACAGTTTTGTACTTTTGTTACTCAACCCATGTTATAAAACTACACGGAAATTTCATACCTGGACATCTTTATTTCATATGTAACAAAAGAAATCAACCACAGCTGGACTGAATTAGCTTTAAACAAAATTGTACATAAAACCTACAAGATTCGAATAATATTAAAGCCTTTGCCATTTACTTAAAGTCAATGCGATTATATTTTTACAAGACAAGACTTGACAGTTTAACCAATGAATATCCACAAAAGGAAGTCATCAATTTCTATATTTTGACAATGGTGATTAATGATGCAAGTGTAAGTATGCAGAGGTAAAACTGTTTACTAAAATGAACATTTAAAAAAAAACAGTCTCCTTAACATCTTGTCTAAGACTAGTTGAGACAAACACCAACAGAGCCCACTGAAGTTTGAAGTGCAGGAAACGTTAAACATTAAAATGGCATCATACTTAATGATATCTAAAAGCGTGGTCCAGTGGTTGAAAAACACAGTTTGGTGATGTATGGAAATTTGCTATCTGTAAAAAAAAAAAGAAAAGAGCAAAATAAGTTTAAGTTCACTTCTTGCACAAGAAATTATAGACAAATAAACTAAACATCTATGAAAAACTAAATGTATGCTTAATTAATAAGTAAAAAAAAAAAAAAAAAAACCCAAAGTTAAGAACTTTCTTCTTAATACCAGCATATCATTTGGAAGTATTTGCTACGCAGGTATGTCTACTAAATTAAGATTTGTTAAACATTACTCTGAAAAATATGTAATTGGCAATAAACTGCTGCCATCATCCATTAGCAAGTCACTTATGTCTAACTATATCACTCCACAATATAAAGATATTAACAATAACACACCAGGGTTGGGAATAGCCTTATGGTTGACAACAGCCAGAGCTTCAAGGGCATCAGACACTCCAGCAAACTCCAGTAGTCCGGATGAGCTTCTCTCAGCTAGTAATTATAAAGTGGTTAATGTACATTAATACTAAGGCAATTAATTATTCAATAAAGTTATCAGATCATAGTTTCTGAAGGCATTCTGACAAAGACAAATGCTAATTACTTGTGGTCTTATCTTCTAGTTAACACTCATATTACACAAATTTTACTACACACCTTTAAGAACAGAATGACACAATTAAGCCAAACATGCACTTACAACTTCAATGGAATTATGAAGTACAGAAAAACTTACATTTTGACTGGAATTTTTTCACAGACACAGGTGGCTTCACCCCAGCATCCTCAAATAGCTTTAAGAAAATTAAATACAATGTAATAATCACAAGTTCTATCTGAAACTTTTCAAATGCTGAATAATTTTCCAAACTTACACTATTACACATCAAGTTGAAAGATAAAATTTATTTCAGGGGCTAATTTTCTTTAGGCAAAAATGCCTAAGAGTTTAAGAAATATTGGCAATAAAACACACCTACACGTTAACCAATAAATTCACAACTGTGAAGAAATTAAAAAGATGATAAAACTGAATTTTAATCTGAGAATCATAAGCTTAGGAGAAGACAAAAATAAATCTTAAAACTGCAATTTTTTCAGTTCACACAGATAAAACAAGTTTGAACATTTTTTTAAAATTGAGTAAACCTCTTAAAACAGCATTAAGTCTACATTTTTTTAGGGATGCACTGATTAAGATTTTCTTGGCTGACACTGATAGCCAGTGGTTACAGAACCATGTCTGCCAATACCAACATTTTTAATTACACAAGTTAAAATTTAGCCTATTGACTTTTTTCTTGTAGCATTAAAAAAAAATCAAAAATGAGTATCTACATTGTGCTTGTAGTTTAAGGAAGAATGTCTTAAAAGTAAAAATATACCTTGCTTTAGTGCTTCTACAAACCTTAAAATAAAAACAACTTTTTAATAGTAACCATTGTTAGATTATACTAGAAACTTTATGCATGCATGTATGTAATTAACTTCGCTACAAAATAGTATAAATCTGTTCAATTTATTTTACAAAACTTAGCCCAAGGACTTTGCCACTTCAGTGAACCAAAGACTGCTTTTCGCATCAAAACCTAACATAAGTACAGAAGGTATGAAATCCAGCAAAACAATGCAAGCCTCATTGTCGTAACAGATAACACTAGCCAAGTACAGTTCTACACATTTCTCGTGTATAGGTATACTTTAAAAAATGGTGTTGTGACCAATTAACATTTTGTACCAAATCTTTCCAAAAATTTGGAAAAAAATAATTTCTGTATATTCAAAGGTTACAAGTAACTTAATTTTATATTCCTGACCCAAACATGACACTGTCTTGTCCTACAAAAATAAAGAAATTTAATATTCTTAATAAAAATAAAAAAAATTTAATAATTTAGTTATACAATTGTTATAAACCATGTTAACTGACAATGATCTTTAATAAAAATTAATTAACCACTAGTTAAAATATGCTTCCAGTTCTACTACTAACCAGATTGATACTAGTCTCACCTTTTTCAATTCATCTTCAGTAATTCCACTTGGGGTGTTGAAGAAATGAAGCATCTTGGAAGGTGGTGCAATCCGATTCTTCATGGCTGCTTCTGGGGTCGTGAAACGGTTATTTTTGTTCCCCATGTAGTCTTTGAAAGAGGGAGTGCCATCAGGAAGTTCGTATGGTTGCTGAACATCATTCAGGAAAGCTTGTTTGGAATAGCTGGAATAAATTCTTTTAATTACTAACGGAACTTGTTGCTAAGTACACTTACATTTGTACAAATTTCATTTAAAAAAGTTTCCAAGTACCAATCATTTGATATTATGGTAAATCTTAATGATTTTTGTTAAGTAGAAAAACAAAACGAAACATGTAACACTTATGAATAGAAAATTAAATACCCTAAATTCATCTTGTGGTCAAAAAACATGGCTCCATTCATGTGGGTGACACTTTTTTCTACAGCAATTGGGTCTCCCATCTGAATCATGGCACAACCTTCTTTACTCTTTAAGAACTTGATCTAAAAAAATATCAGATGCATTATAGAAACCATGCACATGGTGGATTGTGGGGCAAATCCAAGGAAAATTAGTCTGGGGTTTGGGTGCTGCCATTAGTGATCAGGTTCTCAAAAACAGATCCCCATCTCCACTCAGTTTTTTCCTAGATTTGCTTTGATACTAAAGCAATCTTTTTAGGGTCTAGAACCATGAAACTCCAACATGTATTGAAAACTCAAGTAAACCTTTGTTACTAACATTGTAACAGCTGTCAAAAAGTTGGGACTTTTAAAGCTACACAGCTCACTGAAACATTAAACCAGAAATAACTTTACACAGAAAATTTGACATCATACTTCATTATTAAAATAACATGAAGTATATAACATTATCTATTTAGACTAGTTTGTTGCAAAACTGTTTTAAAGATTCCTTTATTGTAGCTTTTAATCTTTACAATACAGACAGCAACCAAAATACAAATATGTTAAAAATGCTTTACCCACCCTGATCACATTCCCATATAGACAGAACAGATTAAACAGTTTGTCGGCATTCATCTTCTCTGGATTTAAACCATACACCATCATAACAGAACCTTGATGAGGACCAGCTCCTCCAGGTGGGGGTCCACCCATAGGTCCATAGCCTGGACCACGTGGTCCTGGTGGGCCAGGTGGTGGTCCTTCAGGGCGGCCATCATAAGCATCTCTTCCTCCTCCAAATCTATGGAAACATCAATTTACAAACAGATCACAATGATGCTCTTTCTGGGCAAATAAAAACGTATGAATAGGTACAAGTATAAAATATCAAAATAACCTTTTAGATTCTCAGTTCCACAGACATCTAGGATAATTTTCAAAATTAATTTAAGTCTGTCATTTTCGTTATAACATAATACCTTCCAAACCTATCTGGTGGTGGTGGTCCACCGTAACGATCCTGTGGTGCATAGGGCTCGCCTGCTCCATAACCCCCAGGTGCTGGAGGTACTGAACGAGGTCCAGAATTATCGTATCCATCAAATCCATCGCCTCTGTCTGGCCCATATCCTGGAGCAACTGGTGGCCCACGTCCTCCTTCAGCTCCTTTCATCAAGTGAGAAATTAATGCCTTAGAATGAAGCATTTTTAATACAGAGAAATGTTTTATTAACGTTAGTGGCTAAAATAATAATTACAAGGCCACAATAAATTGATTATATTTCAATAAACCAATACTTGTGGTCTTCTTAAGTAAATCATGAATTGGTTTTATGCAAGCACTGATCTTTTTAATCTCTTAACCTGGAAGCAGTTAAAAAAACTCACTAAAATTCTGTGGACCACCTCCAAAACGTGGAGGTTCCTGGAGAAGGGCAGGTCTTTCATTGCCTGGTGCTTTTCCTGTGTAAGAAAAAGCTAAATGATGAATGTGCACAATTCAATCTCCTGAAAGTCTAAAGGACAGGAATTTAAATTTAATATTTACAAAGCATTAACCTATTTCAAGCATTCATCTCAATACCCAAAAACTAGAAACTTACCAAAGTTTGCTACCATATCTTTAAAATGAAAAATTGAATAGTTTAATTCATTCGACTTAGAATATCTCTGATCAATATTAAGGAGAAATTAACTCTGTGCTTAGTTGAACTGGAAAAATGGTAAATATATAATACATTACAAAATTAATCTAAAATCTTTCAAAAAAATTATTAAAAGCCTCAAGATCGTAGGAAAAAAAACAGCTTCAGTAAGACTTTCCACAAATAGTAATTTCTTTGTAGATACAACTTTTAAAACAGTAAGTTAATGACAGAAATTAACATCAAAGATTCCAATAATCACTGAAAGACACGTACAAAGAAATCAGTAGTTAAAACCGGAAATAAATATTTTTGGACATTGTGCAAAACATTTTATTCAACCACAATACAGAATACCATGGAAACAGCAGACTTCTAAAATTAGTATGGCAATATTAAACTATTAATGCCATATATCAAGTAATTTGAAAACATGTTGAAACTTTCAGTATACTAATAATTTAGTTTTAGTGATTATTACACAAATGATTCATAATAAATCAGTACCTGAGAAATTTTACCTTCAAGTAGAAATAGTACATCAATTTTTTACCTCAGATACACATTGACAGAAGTAACTACAACCCCCTTGATATGCTTGACTCACTCTGACAGCTCACCAAGACTACAAAACTGCTGTGGAGATGTCTGGAGGATCAGAGTGGCAGACATCAGCCAAGAGCGACTACACCTTCGCCCCAGGAATGCTGCCTTCTAAGTCCATCAACCTTGCCTAAATGCAGGGTTGAAATGCTTTAGAACACAGAAAACTTTTGACAACAGTAAATTTTGTGGCTGTGTTTGAAGGAGTACTGGGTGTACATGAGGACTTCAGTGAAATGTCTTCTGATGTCAGCGTTCTAGGTCTGCATTCTTGCCACTCACATTAATTGTAATGCACAGATCTGTTCTTTCACCGTGTAGTGTTGAGATGTTGGTCATGAACATCTGTTTTCCCACAACTGCAGCTTAATTATACATCATGATTCAAACTTTACTTGTGTATAGCAGTCATGGGAAAGAAATACGTGTCTGTATCAGACATGAATAAGTATTTGCACTATGGTTCTTCTCACTAAATAAAAAGTAATCTCTGAGTAGATGATGCCTTTTTAATGTCTTTCAAAGGCTTGTTTCAAATGGGATCCACTGACTATGATTGAATGGAAGTTTTTTTGCACGTAAAACACCACAACTCATCTAACTGTAGGTTTGAACACTGATGATGTTAACCCTCTTAATTTTACTTCTTCTGATGGAATTAAAATAACAGTGTATTCATTTTATCTGAGAAGTGAGAATGTGCATGTTCAATCCTATACATGTATTTTAAGTTAAACTGTACTCTTTCTTCAGAGGAACACTGGAACAAAGTTGTACTTATGTCTTCTTGTAATGATTGACAAAATGTACTTGCTTCTCTGACAATACTGATGTAAAAATCCTTATTTCAATGGCATATATTCCCCTTTTCTTCTGTAAACAGTATTACAGCAAAATGTACTGTTTCACTGAAGATAACATGAAAATGTAATTTTTTTCACTGGTGAGAATACTGACATGATAATGTAACAATCTTCTGATATAAATATGAACTGCATTTAATCCAAAACCAATATTGACATAAAGTTTATATCTGAAAATACTGAAATTATAAAATTTACAAATGTTTTTTTTTTAAATCTGAATATCAATATGAAAATGTACATTTGTTCTGATTATACTGACATGAAGATGAAATATTTCTTTCAACAGAATTTAAAATTTTAGTTCCCTCTGGAAAATTTGTTCAAGATCATTACCAACAGGAGCATGTAATACTTGACAATATTACAAAAATGTATTTGTTTACATGAAAATACTGAAATGACTATGTATTTACACCACCACCAATAAAGTCTGATTTCTATAAAACTATATAAACTTCTTCAATGACAATATCAACATGAAAATGTACAATTTGTTCTGGAGGCAATATGAATCTTAATTATTTGTTGTGATTAGTTTACATACAAAACTCATGACATGAAACTATTTTGCCTTGAACACAACTGAATTGAGTCTGTTTCATTACTTTTAATTAACAACATGAAAAATGCACTTCATATAGAAATGAATATTTAAATTAGCAAGGCATGTTTATTCACATAATGTAACAAGGGTTAAAGTTTAGTGTAACTATTTAATATATTCATAAAAGAAAGCACCACTATCCAAAAACTCGAAATACTGAGATACCAGGTAATTGTAATTGCAACTGTTGAATACAGTATTGCTTGTACAAAATATCCTAGCACATATTAATTAGTATTCATCCCCTTTAAAAACTTTCAATGTAAGGCCAGCAAAAGTACACATGGATCACTTAAAACCCTTAAGTACTCATGGGGGGTGTACATGTGCTAGTACAAACTAAAAATTTTTTATTTCTAGAAAGATTTCAAAGAACAATTATTCCTTTACAAATAAAGTGACGAGATGAAAAAAAAAAAAACTTATGGAATTATCATTTGACTAAGGTCCACATTGACCCCAAGCAAGTGCTTAAGAGATAAAGGCAATCCTAAAACTTAATGAAATGTATTGGAGCTACACTTTGTACATTATTATTATTACCACATGTACACGAATACTTAATCATTTTTTCAAAAGTGTTACTAATGACCTTTAATAAAATTTCACGTTATTGTCCAGTACGTTTTAATCTTTAGGCTAGCTATGAAATAGTTAAAAAATCTTTAGCTTTATCTGCATAAACATTAATACTGATTATGTTTGTTCCACTCATAGTTTTAATCCAACAAGCCACAAGAAATGCCAATGACTATTTCATTCTTTTTTTTTTATATTCCATTTTATAAAGATTAGTAGTTTTCTAAATATAGTTTCAAATATCTTTTAGCACACCTAAAAGCTGTTCCAAATTATTTTCAGCCACATTTTAAAATCTGAGCAGATGATTTACTAACAATACAAAATGGTATTTTTGTTAATGCAAGTGGCACATTGAGTTTTTATGAAAGCAATGCTCAAACGATAAATCAAAATTACACTATTTAAACAAGAAATCACTTGGTTTCTATGACACATTTTTCATATATATATCAGGCATTCAGGGAAAAGAAATTTTTGAGCACCTAACTAACAACTTGTAGTTGTGACCACTGTAGAACACCACAAGATTCAGTAATTAAATTCTGCATTCAATGTCGCATAAACAAATGTACTAGCTGAAGAGTGGGTCTAACTAATGGAAAAAATATAAGTGATCATGCAATAAATTATCTTTTTGGGATAGAAATGGTGCTTTCTTGCAAAATTCATGAATTACTTCTATAAGACATTTAGGAAAATTCAAAATTTCTTTCACAGAACATTGTTTTATTCATTACCCTTCAAAATAATTTTGAATAAATGTTTCAAATTTATCTTGATATGGACATCTTTCAAGTCACCATTTTGTGGAAAAATCTTGTATTGCTTTTCACATTGTTAAAGTTAGTAGTGACAATAAATTGGCTACACATGAACACATTAAGGTGAAATGTATCAAAATTTACAATGCTTTGCAAGTGGTATGTCAAAAACATCTGTACATTTGAAATTTGGAAGTGACAAAACTGAAGTTTCCAGTTAAAAATTAACTAACTTTTTAAAAATCAAACATGTATTCTACCAACAATTGATCTTGTGACAAATGACTTCTCATGTTCAACATCTTAATTTACATTTAACATGCAGCTACATTCTCTGTGAACCAGTGTCATTCTACAGGACAACATCATATAAAATACAGTAACAAATACCTGTTTGTACTATTATATCACCATGTAACAGTTTTAATTTGATGAAATTGACATTTGCTATAAACACTGAATAGGTTTAATGTTCATTTGTGGTTGATAGGTTTTTTGTTAAAAAAAATCTCAAATTCTATAGATATACCCACAAAGTGTAGAAAATAGGCTTTGAATTTTAAAACCACTACAACAGTATCAAACTTTAATATACACCTACACTTGTACTATGCTCATCTGGGAAACAAGTTTAAGGTTTATATAAATATTTATGAATGTTTAAGTGCATCTGGACTGTAATGACATGTTTAAAATGGACTTGTAAACACAACAAACTTGAGTTTAAATATATATCTCAACTTAAAGAGGAAGAGTGCAGGTAAGTTTTATAAGAACTGGAAATTACATTTAGCTTATAGTGCAAGAAAAATTGACATTTTGTGAAAATGATATACAATAACCATAAATATTATCAATACAAGTTCAGAAACTACTATTTTAATACTCTAACATACATCTTGTAAACTTCAGGTACAAAGAGTTATGTTTAATATCCTAGTAAACTGTGTAAACTTAAAACATTAAAAACTTGATTTTAAAGTTAAAAACAAACATTGTGAAAAATTACTGGAAATCACTTAATTAAAGTTAGCTAGATAATTTGGCAGTACACATCTGTTAAACAACACATTAAAAATACCAAAGAGAAAACAGTACAAAAAAGTAATTTGTTTTTACATTAAATTATGTACTCACCACTAGATGTCAGTCTTAAATAATGAACTGAATGTTTACTACAGCTAGGTACAAAATCTTAAAATACCCCCAAAACAATTTTCATGTTTCAATCTGAAACTTGTTAGTGGGGAGGGTGATATTACAGAAGACCGGCAGAACATGCCTGGTACAGGTAATTAACCCATTTGCTTTAGCCATTTTTTCTATTATGAAATCAGTAAAGAGTAACTGCTAACTCGTACAAGTTATCCCACCTCATTAACCCTTTTGCAACGGGAGCTCATTTAAATGCTTTTCTGCAAAATTCACTGTGTTACATTCAGAATTTAATTAAACATCTTTAACATCAATGTATGTAAATTTATTATTATAATGTGTGTCATGATTCAAAGTTTTATTTTATCCAAGTTTTAAGTCCTTTATTTCAAAATAAACCTTTAAAAAACTACTTAAAACTTCAGATGTATTAACATGCGACCAAGAAGCTATGAACATTTCTATTTTGACAATATCTTTGACACTACAACGGCAGTACTGTAGAGGTACGTCTAGACAATAAGGAGCTTAAATATCTTTTTGACTCTTTCAAAGTTCTCTGAATTAATAGTTGGAAGAAGTAACAAAAATTTTCAACTCTTGACAGCTGCCATGCCCAACAACAGATTTGAGCTTTATAGCCCCCATGTAGACATAACATACACATTATAACCATTAGAATTAGCTAATTTTACAGTACAATTAACAAGTTATTTTGAAAATGGCACCAAGTTGTCATTACAGAGTACATGAAATTGACTATAGCACTCAAACAGTGGCCTCGCCCAAACCTTTCCATTTTTGGGAAACCTGCCTACGTACACCTAATCCAACATGTGAATAACCGATCAAGAGATCAGAATGTCTAGTGGCTTTCTCGAAATATCTAGGTCACACAAACTTTCTTTTTATGCTAGATTTGAAGCAGCAATTTACAATTTTTGGGTATTTCAAAATTTATACATAAAACCTAAAAAAAAAATTTTACATTTTACAGCCTCCACATGTAAAATTTGAAAAGACTTAGCAACTTACAGCAAGTGAGTACAAAGTTTGTAACTAGAAGAGAATTGTTTGCTATACTTCTTTATCTATTGTTCTATGTTTTAAGAAAATGTTTGAAAATTTTAATAACTTATATACGTATATAATGTATTATTACTGCAACGTGACTGTATTTTCCAAAATACTAGTCCACTAAAACAAAGCCAAGACAGGTCACTTTGTAACGGCCAGTTCTATATTATTGGATATGATAACATTAGTGCACGTGTACTACATCATTGCAATTTCTGTAATGTTAGCTAGGCATGGCTGAAAAGGTTAATATAATAAATACATATAAATGTATAATGTTATAAGACTTAAGTTATTTAAACTAAACACTAGTGTTTTCGTGTTATAATTTGCAGTCATTCTAGAATGAAAAAAGCATAATTTATATCTATCTCCTAATTTTTTATGGTGATTACGAGGTCGGTCAAATTGACTGAACCAGTACAGAGATTCGATAGAAAAAATAAAGTTTTTTCTTAAAAAACGTTAGATAACTATGGAGGTAAAAAATTTTGCATGAGAAATTTGAAAATTTTCTGATGCATAAAACTATTTTTAATCTTAATTACTTTGCATGTTGGATAGTCAACATTCCAAAAGAAAAAAGGCACAAAAAAAAACATTACTTAAAAAATCTTGTAAATTGATAAAAAATATTTTTGATATCCTTTAAGGAAGTTCTAGAGATTATGCAAATAAAATATGAAAACTATAAGACAAAGAAAAGTATTTTTTATACTTAAAATGAATATCACCTTGCAGGCAATTTGTTAGTTTGAATGCAAATAACTACAACAAAAAAAATTTAATTTTTTAGTAAAAACAGAATTATAAAAACACCACTTTTTGTGTACAAGATACTTCTGATCTTTAACAAAATCTTATCAGTTTTTGAAAGAATACATTATGAAACCTCAGAATTACTGTATGTACTAATAAATTAGTGACTTGATTTCTGCAAATTGCACAAGCCCGCCACAAAAGGGTTAACCAGAAGTTCTGTAAACTAGAGTCCCAAGAGAATTGTAATTACTGCTGTTCCATTACTGAAACATGCACTATCTAGAGAATCCAAAGAGTAGTCTCACCCAAAATTCTTAAACAACTTCCCTCCTTAGCATCCATTTCACTTTTTTTTTTATTTCAATCCCCTCCAAAATTTGGTGAATTCTTTAAGAGTGTGTTCTACAACTTATACAAACTTCTGTAACACTATTATAATCTTAAGGTAGTGCAATGTAAAAGATTAAGTTTTTAATTTAAGAATATTTCTTTAATTTGGACTTTATTTATAAAGCCTTAGATCTAAATTTTAAGTCTAAGAATCCAAGATTATTTTTCAAATTATCTTTAGCAATAAGGCTCAAGATGTCCAAAAATTTCAAAACGAGCAACACAATCCTCAACAGTGACCAGTTTTTGTTGTTTGTTTTTTTTGGGGGGGGGGATCTAAAATTACTGTAATTCGGAAATATTTTACTTCCACATCTACATTTCACTAAGTTGTACTTTATAGTTTGAAATTATAAACCAAGAAAAGCATTTTGAAAAATTTCAACTTACCAAGGGTAGGATTCGTGTAGTCCCAGCTTTCATTGTCATTTTTGAACACGTTTAGTCTTTTGGGCTGAAAAATTAATACAGTTAAGTACTGCTGCAAATCTTATCCATCCATCGCCAGAAAAAAAATTCAAAATTCACAAACTTACAATAAATCAACAAAACAATAAAAAAATTACCCATGAACTGGTCATTGGGGGAAACTTTATAATTGGTTTAGAAAATTAAAAAATTTAAAAATTACACCAGGTCTTGCACAATTGCCCTCACCTTGGCATATTCAATTTTCAACGTGCAGCATCCTGAATAAATATCAGCTCCGTTCAATGACTGCTTTGCTCGTTTCGCAGATTCTACACTGTCAAATGTGATGAACAAGTTAAGGTTCCAAACAAAAAGGAGACCACAACATATTAATAAAAAAAAGTTACTCAGAGCTTAGACTAAATGAACATTCAATTAAAAAAAAACAGTAAAAGGATATTCAACCATTGCCTGTACTCCATTCTTTTTGAAAATGACAATTCTTTGCACTTTCCCACTTGGACTACTGATGGTGTGAATAACATCCTGTAAAAACAAAACCAGAATAAACAAAAAGGAAAATCCTAAAAGTATCTGGTGAAGATTTTAATTATAGTAGTACCAATTAACTCTTTAAACATAGATCTGGCTCCTCTGGACTTGACACAATATTTAATTTCAGAGAGTTAAATGAAAAAGTTACTATATTATCAATGTATGTCAATATAATAGGCATTAGACTGTAGTTATAATTCAAATTTTAATATCTAGCTTTTAAAAGAAAATTTCCCGTGTCAAGTGACGTATACATACTGTGTTCTGTTTCAGTTCATACAATTTCAATGTAACATCAATTAACCCTACCAAGATGAGTATTCCTATGGTCATGTGGCAAAATCCACATCATTGTGTTTGTAGACTGACATTTTGTTGATCTACTATTTTATGTCAATAACTTGGTATCAAATTGTAGATTATAAAGTATTATACATTTGTTAATTTCTTAACCCTTTTACCTCGGGTATCCTTTACTACGCATGACAAAGTTTTAGTGTCTTACATTGAAAATTTTATTAAACTACCTTTTGTTTATGTTATACCAATTAGCATAGCATAAAACTGTAGTTAAAACTTGTATACTATTAAAATATGTATTATTAAGTTCTTAATTCTACAAGGCAACATTAAAATACATACCGAATTTTTTTCTGGTGTAACATTTTCTCTTTTATACTCTATCCAACATTACTCACTATAAAATAGTCATTGCTCAAATGAACCATAACTTTTTTTATAGCCTTTAATTCCGTTTGGTTACGGAGCTATAAATAGAAAACCACATCCCTTCTGCCACATCCTCTCTTTCAGGTTTTGTTAATAGTTCTCTTTTATGTTTATGTTACACATTACCTTAAATTCAAAATTTTATTAAACTATTTTTTGTTTATGTTATACCAATTAGAATAGCATAAAATCTTAGCTAATAATCCATGTTTTAATAGTATACAAGATTTAAGTTCTTAATTCTAAAAGTAAATATATAATAAAATCCTGAATTTCCACTTCTGCAACAGACGTGACACATTTTGTCTTAGCATGTCATCATCCCTAATTTATCCATCAGCTCTCGAAAATGTACGAAATTAAATGTAAAATACTCTATAAAATCGTTATTGCTCAAACAGACCATAATTTTTATAGCCTTCAATTTTGTTTGGTTACCGAGCTACCAAATAGAAAATCAGACCCCTCTTGCCACATCCCCTCTTTCACAATATAACTTGTATAACCTTGTGTTATGAACAGATAATCATCAATTTCACTCAGGGGAAGCAACATTGTTCCCGTGGGAAAGTTAACCCTGTGTTGAGAGAGTTAATAGAGTACAAAGAGGTCATGTGATTGGTCAAATTGATCAAGCCCGTGTTGAGAGTTAACAGTCCTTTACAGAATTTGATTAGTTGTGTTGGTATGCTAGTTGATGCTCATAACATTTAATGTTTTTGGACCTTCTAATTTAGTTATGTTATGGAAAGCACATTTGAAAAGTAATTTTGTTCTGTCATCAAAGATTTGGAGAAAAAAAAATTTGGCTTAGCTAACCAAGAGTGCACAAGTACAAAATTGCATGTGTGCATATGTAACCCTTAATCACCTTCATCGATACATTTAAAACAATTATAGTAATAGAAAAAACCCTTCCATGGATGATAAAAGGTTAAGTGTTGAGAATCTGAAAATGTGAGGTATTGCTCTTCAAACATTAGTGGTGGTGGTTGCAGGACCAACAAAAAAGAAATGTACAAGCCAGGCAGTGAAACTACAAAATATATATGAAAAGGTAAATAGCTGAAGGTCTTAAAAGTCCTCATGTACAATGACTGACCCATGCTTGGAGGGTGAAATGCATATCACTTTTACAAATTTACTTTGAAATAGACACTGTTTACTAATCAAGTGGTCATACACTTAAAATTGACACTTAGCTTAAAGCTAGAAGAACTTCAAGTCTACAAAACTAATGAAAATACACAAAAAAATCCAATTTTCATATGCAAATGTCAAGACACTTACCACAGTGATGGGATATGCGGGATTAAGAATAGTCATTAGCAAAATGTGGTTTACCCGGTCTTCATCTTGCCTGGAAAAAAATAAACACTAAGAAATACTTATTGCAAATAATTAGGCACTGTCCTATTTTAAACAATTCATAGTATATACTCTAGAATGATGTACATGTAATAAAAAAAGCCAGTGTGCTTCATAAACACCAAAAATTGAACAGTAATTTCAATCACAGAATAAATAAAATGGAAAGTGGGAAATGGCACTCGAAACTTATAATAAAATCACTTTTATCAGAAAAAATCTAATGAGACTTACCCTCGTCCACCACCCCTATTTGGAGCATACCCATATCCATATCCCTGAAAATAGACATGTAAAATAATTTAATCACATGATGTTATACCACAAAATATTAATTTTTAGTGGGCTTTTAAATAATAATCTCCATACTTATGATCACTGACACAGTTGCAGAAATTAAGCTTCAACTGCATAAATTCCAGTTAGTGATGGGAATTTTAAAATTTAAAAGAATTTTTATCCACTTAAATATTTAATTATTATTCAACATGTACAAATAATAAATTCAACAAAATTATGACATGCAGTTTAGTTTACACCAGCATTTCCCAAAAGTTTTGTCATTTATACCCTCTTAATAAATAGTTGCTTGCACACACACACCCCTTAAATGACAGAGAGTTAAGTGATGAGATATAACACACAGATACACATAAAAATACTAAAATGCTTAATTCTGCATTATGGTAATATTGAATATCCTAATGCTTTGGGAAAGGCTGGTTTACATCATTAGAGCCATGAGGCTTTAAACAATTCTTGCATTTAAAAGTATAATTGCTTTACTGATTCCAGAACAAAAACTGACAAAGGCTTAACATTTTGCTTTAAAATATAATTAGATTTTAAGGAAATTGCACTTAGCCAAAATATCAACCATTTTAAAAACATTTTGCCTTTTACTGCCATAAGTGTATTTTCACAAAATTTGGTAGACTTTCAGTAATGATTCAAAGTCTTTTGTACACAAAAAAATCAATGAAGTATTTTTACTAAAGATTTGTTTGTGAAAATAGAGTCTGTTTCATTACTAAACCGAGTGTGA
>NW_013667858.1:106708-114006 GCF_000517525.1 Limulus polyphemus | reverse complement strand
GATTAAAAAACTATTCTTCATCCCAAAAATCTCAAATTTTTGTAATCTCTAAAACCCCCTAAATACATTTTCAAACATTTGTTTTCAGTAAAACTTTGTATTTTGTCTATTTTTTTTACCCTAACTATATGGGGTCTGTCGATTTGATTGACCTCGTAACCACCACAACAAATTAGGAATATAAATTATGATGTTTTCCTTCTAGAATGACTACAAATCATAACATTATATATTTATATATATTTATTACACTGACCTTTTCAGCTGTGCCCTCATGTTACCATATCCAATTTAGAAAGCAACCTTTGTTGTATTTTAGTGGACTAGTACTTTGTAAAATAGTCACATTTCAATTATATTACATTATACATATATAAACATTATTAGTATTTACAAATAAGTTCTTAATCTTATTTTTCTTAAACATAGAACAGTAACTAAAGAAGTAAAGCAAACAATTATTTCTTCTAGTTAAGACCTTTGTACTTGGTTGCTGCTTGACCTAAGTTGCTAAGCCTTTTAAAGTTTTACATATGGAGGATATGAAAATTTTTTGTAGGTTATATATATATATACAGTTGAATAACCAAAAATCATGAATTACTATATAAATACCATTGAATTCCACTATAATTTATCAAGCTCACAGTAATTAGACTGTATTTTGGTCTAAAAAATATGATATTTCAAGCAGACAACCTACCCCCTTGAAATCTTGTTTCAAGAAAATGAGATGGTGTCCTAACAATTGAAAATGGCTGAAAATGCCACTAGGGGGACATTGAGCTTTTGATTGGTTTTTCACATCACATACATATAAAGTGTATATAATGGGCCATTTCCAAATATGGAAATAGGTGAGCAGGGCCACCGTGTTTGATTCAGTACATGAGTGATATCTCAGCAAATAGAAAAGATAGGAGGTTCTTAATCTATATTCTAGCTTGTTAATATCAGTAATTTGAGTTTGTAATTAGTACAAAACTATAGACTTATTCTGACATCACAAACATCTAATTTGAATCGGTGTTGCATTCAACATACCATGTGATACACAAAAATCAAAAGATACAATGAATCTTGAGTAACAATATGTGGAATCTATAGGTTGATTTGTGAGATAAATTCTATTTATGATCATGGTTGTGTTTATAGTTCATTTATTTCCTTCTGTTGTTTAGTTTATCTATGATTATGAATTTTTAGTTGCATTAAAATGCTAACTCACCTTCTACATAACCATTTGTATTTTGAGTAAATACATGTGTGTATGATGAAATTGACACTAGATTCTCTAGGGATGATGATGACCTATAGATACTACTAATGTAGCAGAATAGTATGTAAATTTATGATCACATGAGGTTGTACTCTTGTGATCTACCCTGCCAGAAGCTTCACTGAGAGGGATTCATAAGATAGTTATTGCTGTTTGTCATTCAATAGTTATTGATATTGAAAGGTACTGTTTGAATATTATTTTTGCTGTATTTTTTTTTAAATTATGGTTCTTTCCTGATTCCATTTTTATTGATTTATTAATGTTAAATTATCTATTAATAGTAGTCCTGGCCAAGCACTTTTTTATTAACTGTTTTGCTAAGTGTTGAATTTATTTCTAAGTGTTGTTATTATGAATAAATCATGTTTTGTTGTTGAACCCTTTCCAGACTAGTCACAGGTCAAAGGCCATGTCATCATGTTTGTTGATTTGCATTGAAACTTTTATTGCACTACTTATGAAACTATGTCATTTAGTTTGGTATCAAACTGTAGATTATAATTTAATAGTAAATATTAAAAATAACAGTTAAACATTGATTTCTGTGTGTCACGTGGTATGTTGAATACATGACTTTGTATTGTATTTTGACATCACACACAAGTCTATAGTTTTGTACGAATTAGGAACTCAAATTACCGATATTGACAATGCTGATATTATATAAAATAAGAACCTACTTTTTCTATTTGCCGAGATATCACTGATGTACTGAATCAAACACAGTGATGTGGCTCACCTCTTTCCATTTTTGGAAACGTTCCCTTATATACATACTTTTACATATGACACGTGAATAACCAATTGAAAGCCCAGAATGTCCCCCTAGTAGCTTTTTCAGCCATAATAAAATATAACGGCATTATCTCTTTCTTTTCAGACAAACCTTGGTGCTGTTAAGTCTTAAGCCTGTTCAAAATTTTATATATTTTTAGACCCAAATATGGCTTAGTTACTAAACTTGATAAATTATATAATGGTACTCTATGATAATAATTTATGATTTTGTGGTTATTCAAATATATATAAAACCTAAAATATATTTGTTTCATATCCTCCAATTTTTTCTTAAGGCTTAAAAAACCACAACAAGCAGCAACCAAGTACAAAGGTCGTAACTAAAAGAACTGTTTGCTTTACTTCTTTATTTACTGTTCTATGTTTTAATGATGATAAGTTTAAGAATTTATTTCTAAATAGTAATAATCTATATACATATATAATGTATAATAATTGAAATGTGACTATTTTACAAAATACTAGTCCACTAAAACATAACCAAGAGAGGTCACTTTGTAAAGACTAAAGGTCAGTTTTATATTTGTTACTGTATCCAATCGAGTGCACGTGCACCACATCATTGTAACTTCTGTAATGTTAAACAGACACATTAAATAAATAATATAAATATATATATATATATATATATATATATATATATAAATGTATAATTTAATGAGATAAAAAAGGCTTAATTTACATTTATTTCTTAATTTTTTTTATGATGGTTACGAGATCAGTCAAATAAACCTCACCCGTACAGAGATTCATTAGTAAAAATAACAGACAAGTTTTTTTTCTTAAGAAACGTTTGATAACTATCTGGACAAGGTTTTTGCATGTAAAATTTTAAAATTTTCTGATGTATAAAAGTATTTTTAATCTTAAAATGAAAATTACTTTGCATGTCAGATAAGTAATATGCGAAAAGTAAAAAAGCACGAGAAAAACATTGCTTACAGAACATTAAAACTTGAACAAAAAATGGTTACGAGGTCCTAGCCCATTCTGAATGAGTTAAGAAACAGCTCATTGCCTAGTGTTTTAAGGGGGTACTGCATAATGGTGTAATATATAATTATTATGCAAGTTTTGTTTTTTATTTCATTATAACTTGTAGATTTGCCAAGACAAACATTTCAAAACATCTCATGGTTATTGTGATATAAGGTTGAAATGCCCGTTTCAGATCTGAATTTTTTTTACAAAATTAACTTTTATTAATAAAAGGTCAAAGTTAGCAGCAAAAGGGTTAAATTAAACCTTAAATAATCAACCAACACACACATTAACACTACTAGTTAGATTTGTGTGATGGCCCATTGCAAAGACAAGCTTCTTCAATATCAAGACACATGACATTGTGTTGTGTGGCCAAAACATTCTACGAGGCATTATAATAAACATGAGTGATATTTTAACATTTTCTACCTTCTGTAGCTCAAACTGTGGTAATACAAACTATCACATTTTCAGTGGATATGTTCTACTAGAACCTTATTTCACATACCAAATTTCAAGGCAATCCATTAAAAAATACTCAAGATAGAAAACCTCCAAGTTTGACTATCTTCCTTTTTTCTTCTTCACACAAAATTATCAAACTTTTATTTGATAGAAAAACACTTATCTTTTATGGATTATTTTCAACTTTGGTACACAGATAATTAAATGTCAAATTTGATCTCAATATAAGCCACATGTGCAAAGTTATTCAACAAAAACCACTCAAATACTACCAAAATTTTTGTGCTCATCCTAAGCAAAATATCATGCGAGCTATTTGTCTGGGATTGTTTTTAGTTGTTTGTCATCCAGATTAAAGACACACACTTTAGAGCAGCAAAACTATGTGGTGAAAGCACGTGCAGATACATTAGTATTGATTAAGCCAAGCAAATTAGATCAGTTTCTAAATCGCATTTTCAATAGAATCATACACATAAAAGGTTATTATTCATTGCATACTTTTAAGCAAAAATTTGCCAAATTGTATGAAATTCTCCTAATTAAAGAGCATTTAGCATCACATGATATTAGCTTAAGCAATTAGCATAAACAGTGATGCTTAATACTTCTGTACCTAGTGAATGTGGGTGTTAAGATTCCATAGCATTATTATAAAGGAAGTTATTAACACAGTTTTGAAGAGGATAAACTACCATCATACATTGTAAAGAATCTGATTGCTTCTGTATTGGTCTGTTCCAAATACTAGTGTTGCAACTCTAAAGCTAACAATGGTTACTATCAAGTGTCACTTCTTACTTTAATTTGTTGGTGTGTATTGAGAAAAAGTCAGGATATCTAATCAAAAACACCTTAGGTGTGACCAAAAAAGGCATTTAGCATGCAAATTAAAGGAAGGAAATCAAAATTGGCAGCCAAACTACATGTATAAACTAAATGAATGAACATTTACCGTAAAATTCTTATCAAGTGTAGTTACCAGTTTGGCTGTTAGTTTTGATTTCATCCCTTTAAATTGCAAAGTTAATCCTTTTTTGGCCACACCTTTTTTTTTCACATCCAAGGTGTTTCTAATAAGATTTCAAATAGTACTAAAATAAATCCAACATCCCATAAACTTGGCCACATTTTTCTGACAAAAGTGTGAAATGTTTAAACCTAAATATTAGATATTATAACCCTCACATATGATATCTTGAATAACATTTTCAAAACCTGTACTACATTAAACACGTGCAAAAAAAACCATCAGAATCTATAGGAAGTGACTTGTGAGAAATTAGAACACCACTCATGTTTTATGTACCAGGTATTAAAATACAGCACATTTTTGTGATTTTGTTTCCACTACTAATACATAACGTAATTATGCATTTTGTACTGCTTACTCACAATGTAAAAATGTCACTTCCCCCAAACTTTTACCAAAATTACAAAAGTATGCTGTATTATGCTTCTCTGTTGCCCGATAGATCTTGCCCAACTCCCTTTTTACTTTTAGAATGACTTTCAAACATTGCCATTTCATTTGTCGTAAGACAGAAATAGTGTTCTGTGTTTCCAATTTATAAGCTTTGTACTTCATTCTCGAGTTTTTTTTTTTTGTTTATAGATTGTCATTTTTTTTTGCACATGTCCAGTACAACTCAGTGTTCAACCATCTCCTATATAACATTTTTGCTAAACATGTAGGTTGGAAATTTGCAGACGCTAATTGCTCAACTTCCTAATAAAACTAACTATAGAATTAACAAAGCTAAAAGAAAAGTTAATGTTTTATTATTAGGAAAACAAAAATGGTCATTTCCTACAGTTTGTCTGGCTCTTTCAACCAAATATCAACTCTGGCTGTCACTTTTATAGACACTTAAAGTTACAGACCACGATTAGCAGCAAATACTAAACCACACCTAGCCCAATACTATAAATTAAATCAATTAAAAAAATAAACATTCAAATTACAGTGTCATAAAACAATGACTTTTTTGTATAATAAAACATTTATTTATTATTATTTTGAACTCTAGTAATTTATAACTAGTTTTATTCTGAAGTAGAACAAATAGCATTATAAATTCACTACTCTACGTTTAGCAGTTAATCTACTAGGCAACAACAAAGAACTAAAAAAATCCTTTTACATCAGGCCACGTTTCATATTAGGAGCGTTGGATTTATACAAATAACTTATATTAAGATTTTAACACGTATATTAACATACATATTTTATATATGTATACACACATATACGAGAGAAAAAGTTTTCTTTTACACGTAAAAATGTTACATCGGAGTTGGTTTCAGCGTAGCTTACGCCATGTTGTTGAATATCGAGTCCTAGTTCGAATACATCTTTCATCACATCATTATATGTAGAAATATCACTATAGTTTTACCATGCTTTGATAAATTTATATGTACCATTTATCAAATGTTATGGACTAAAAAGATAACATCCTAAGACATCTATATAGAGGCAAATAAATTAAGCAAAAAACTTTGTTACCGGCACTTCCATAACAGCTAACCCAGATATTGCGACTAACTACTCTTAACGTTAGTACTTCGTTAGGTTCTTATTCAACTTGTATCTCGGCGGCATTGGCCAACCGTAACACGCTAACTTTTGACTTTAATTGTATTTTGGTCTTAAAATATTCATAATAACTACTAAGTGTAAATTCAGTTCTCGTTAAAAATCGTAACCATTGGAAAAATTACAAATAGAAGCAATGAACCACAACAGACTAAAATATAAATGATAAATTAATAGAAATTACCCGTGCATCAGGCTCTGTTTTTATTCTTTTCGCTGGGTGTCCGTTGTACGCCATCACGCTTTCACTAACACAACCTTTCCCTTTGATGATAGCTAATATGGCGACTACCGCCTCTGTCTTTTCTCGTAAAATAATACGCAAAGCCTTGTGGGATAGCCTTTGTCTTTAAAGCTGCGCGCCAAACATGTAATAGCAAAATAAGCACTATTTATTAAAAAATTATAAAATGGATATAAAAAAGTTTAGAAATACGCAAACGACCAATTACAATTACAAAGCCATTTACTTTCATTTTTAAACTTATAGAAATATTTCTACGGTTTAATATAATCACAAAACATGCATACTTATACGCATGCGCAACGTTACGCTCTTACTCTATATTACCACCCTATTTTCTGATGCTCTTGAAAGTGTTTATTTTATATTGTTTTTTATTTATCTCTGAGAAGACGCTAATTTTGTCACAAATATTTTTGTGATAAATGATAAATCGTTCACCAGTTTAATTGTGAAAATAGAACTATTTTTCAAAAATCACTTATCGATTATCATAGGTGGTATTATCGACAAAACTTATACAGGGATTCTGTCTGAAATATCATTCTTTCAACTTGCGAACGTGTAGTAATACATTCGTTACATAGTAGGGTATATAAAAGCTCTCATTCATGGTATTTTAAATAAAATAATTATCTGTATTGAACTTTTTTTTAGATATATTTGTGTAAATAATAATGTTTTTATTTTGGTTTTACTCCAACTCGATTATATTTATTAACCCTAATGTACATTCATTCAAACAGTTAATAAAATATGTGCATATCAGACTCTTAATGTTCCAACCAATTATAAGTAGTTCTACATCTTATTGTCCTAAATTACAGACCTTAACATATACTTATTTTATGCAAATTGATATTCTTCTATTTTATAAAACACTTAATTTGTTTCCCTTAGTTACAGTTCCAGCTTTTCCTTAATTT
>NW_013667858.1:103178-106172 GCF_000517525.1 Limulus polyphemus | reverse complement strand
CCCCCCCCCCCCCCCCGCCCGCAACCACCAGCGTCGGTTTTCATTATAGTTCACTAAAGTTAGAACGTAACGTCCGAGTTAAAAGATGCTTTGTGGTATAACCATGCCATTTTTTATAATAATTTTTAATGCATATGAGATCTTACAGTACATTGTATACTTTGCCTTCTTTGATTTTCAATAGTTTAAAATACTAAATTTATACATTAGTTAACAAAGACTTGGACACTTAAAAGTTTTTATAGTATGCAGATTATATTGTGTGAGTGGTTGACTATTAAATTAAACAAGATGGAATCCTCAATAGCCGCGGCTGTAATTATATATCAAATCGGTCAAGAGATGAGTTAAAAGTTTGTACCTGAAAAACAAGCGTGGGGCACGCGTTTACCCGATTCAATTTTATTACTCATAAGCATTTCTACCAACCCACCCTCAAACTGACATTCTTTTAGACAGGATTAGAGTAAATTAATCTATGAGACCTTTGGGCGAGGTAAAATACATCAATCGAAAGGGTCTATCCTCCTCAGTTCAAAACTGTAATTATATCTCAAATCGGTCGAGATATGACGGAGCTATGAGCTAAATATCTGTAACTAAAAAACAACAACAAAAAACACTCAGAGCCATTCTATGAGCCGCTAAAAAACAAACAATGGAAGTGTTTCGTATTCATCTCAGGAGTTTACTATGATTTTTCTTAATTACAGAATTTCCAAAATCAAGCGTATACTAAGCAGTAGAACTGTTTATAAAAAACTATTTATTGGGTGTAAATTATACTTATACACGATGTTGGTGTTGTATTATTTAAAAATAATCTCTATTAATATTTTTAATTATTCATGAAAGTTATTTCATTAGTTTTCATCTCAAAATAAGGTATACTACCTATAGCCCCCCCGTGGCTCAGCGTTAAGTCTATGGGCTTTTAACGCTAAAAATCGAACTTCGATACCCGTTGTGTAGGTTTGCGCTTAACAACAACAAAATACTACCCGTAACTAAGGCGTAATACAAACAAGCTAATAGAGACTGTTTGTACACTTGTTTGTTTCGAATATTATCGAAACCTATTTAAAAGGTAATCTGCCCTAGTCGGCCCTAATTTTAAACTGAGAAACTCAAGGGAATACAGTTAGGCAATAGCACCCACCACCAACTCTGGTCTACCCTATTATCGAAGTGAGTTTTGACTGTTACACTTACAATGCACCACGGCACCAAAGTGCAGCGCGCAATTTTGTGGCAACGGGACGCGAATCATAGACCTTGAACTCACAGAGTGGCACGCTAATCACTTAGCCATTCTCGGCCTTCTTTCCATACGTACGCCACTTTTCGTTTTCAGCAAGAGGTATATCTGATAAAAAAAAAATCACAAACAAGTAAAAAATAAACGTCTAAGTTGTTTGTTTGTTATTAAGCACAAAGCTACACAAAGGGCTATCTGTGCTCTGCCCACCACGGGTATCGAAACCAGGTTTCTGGCGTTTTAAGTCCGCATACATACCCCTGTGCCACTGGGGGGCCGTCTAAGTTGAATTATTCAATTATAAATATTGAAGTTTATGAGGAACGTGATTTTGTAAACGTTGCTATATATATATATATTTTTTTTTTCAGCCATATATAAGTTATGAATAAATTATAAACGAATGTAAGGTCTCTGGCAATAATAAAAGACTTGTCTACTTAATAAATATTTAATACATTTATGTACCAGCAAAATGTTTACAACGGAAAGCATGATTTTTAATAAAGTCGTATAGATGGATTAAAATTTTGAAAAATACTTGTATAAAACTGGATATTTATCTTAAAACAATCCATGAGTCAAACGAAAGAATAATATATTATAATATGCCAACCATACTAGATCTGTCATATTCACTGCCCTCAATGCCTTTTGCCCAACACCAGGGTTTATCAGGCTGCCTGGGACACGAGTGTGTGGTCTAGGCGTTATATATATATATATATACATATATCTAAATATCACTTTTCATGAACAAAGACTGTTATTAGCGTGAAACAAATGATGTAAACTGTAATTACTATCATTTTTAATTAAGTCACCAAAAATTATTTCATTTTGAATACTGGTTCTTCATTTATTTTAATTGTTCTTTTGCTTGTATCAACTTTACTGTCACTCACAAAAAGTGGTGAACCAGCAAGCTAGTCGTTTTACTTTTAGTCAAAACAAATTCAAAAAGTTCAAATATTTTTTTACATCTGAAGGTTGAGTAGGCTTACGTACACAAAATGTGGTAGATATATGTAGTTGAAAATGACAAGGAAGTACTACTAGTGTGGAAAATATAAGGCAAACCTGTAGGAGGTAGGTTAAAGAAAATATATAGAATAATAAAATTACTAATCAGTTTTTTTAAAGATGCATAAACGATTCATAATTATTTTTTATACAATATATAACAACATATTAAGATATAAAATATGCTCTAAAATTATCCTATTAAAGGTATTAAAATGTATACATAAAAACATTCACTATGAAAAATGAAAGCTGCAAGTTTTGGTACATTTCCTATGTTATCTTATGTATGTATGACGTAGTCGTATAAGAATGAGCAAATGGAGGAAAGACCATTCACTTTATCCTTATCCCGCAAACATATATCAACATCCTTACGTAACTTTCGCATCCTCATGCTTATCCATCAAAAACTTAACAAATAAAATGTATCTGTATACACATAATTTGAAACCACTCCATAAGTCAATAAATATAATAGAGAAATATATATGCCGAAAAACGTGTCCGCCAAAGCATTAAAAAAAAGTAAAACGTCGTTATGCGAGTACACATCCAATTTTTTCACATTGCCGCTGAAGGCTAAACCAAATTGAGATTAAATTTAATCATATATTATCAATAAAGCCAGTTTTAACCACTGTTTAATAAATTTTCATTATCTTTATCTAACTTAAATTATCTTTTTACGTATATATATATATATATATATA
>NW_013667858.1:101080-103018 GCF_000517525.1 Limulus polyphemus | reverse complement strand
TATATATATATATATATATATATATATATATATGTAATCTACTCCTATAAAAAAAGAGTAAGAGTAGGAAACCGATGTCATTGTTACAGTGAACGCCCTGCTTTTAGTTTATATCTGACAGCTTCTTTCCATTTTCACCAGTGGGTTATTTCTATTGTTTTCGCAAAGTCGTTAAACTGTTCAAAATTTAGTCTAATAAAATTAGACCTAGCACTCTTACCTTTATCATTCGAGCATCTCAATACCTCTCGGTTTAACGAAAAAGCTAAAAGCGCCTTACGCTTCTCTTCTGAAATTTTCTTAGAAGTGACTCGCCCTCTCACGGTTATATTTCTCGACGTGCGAAAATATCATCAATTTAATAATCATTATTTTGCAGTAACGTTTTGAACAATGAAACGTATATTATATGTTGATTATTTGAATAATTTAGAAGCATATTCGAAAAAAATCGAAGAATTTTCGCAGAAATCGTGTTATACAGTCGAAAACCGCCACTCCGTTGGCTTGAAGCAATTCTTAAATAAACAATTTTGCAGAATTATCTTGACATCATAAATTCCATGTAGTTATTCTTAACTTTTAAAAATTTAGCCTTTGACAGTCGAATGAATGTATTTCTTTAATATATTTTATCACAACAATTAACGTGTTATTTTGAGGAAAAGTTTATTTTTACTTCCATAACATAATATGATACGGAAATGGATATTAAATAAAAAAAAGGTAGAAACGTCTGTACATAAAAAATCAGCTAACCTGTTACACTGAAAGTGTAAATTAATGTAAAAAACTAGCATGTGACAAAGAAAACCCATAATGAAAAATATTATATTGCTGTAACGGTTTCTGTCATTCGGCGAGTTCTTTTTATTATTTGGTAAAAATAAGCAAAAGTCCAGTCCACTTAACCAAATAGAAAAGGTTTTATTAATTCTACCACAAGTTCTATAAGCTCACCCACAAATAAATCTAAACAATCACTTACTTGTTAAATTTCATCTCATAAATATAAGACGCAGGCTCAAAACTGCTAAGTAATAGATTTATTAACTAACTAAAACTCTCTAGTGTTGTTATTGTTATAAGCTATATTTTTAAATGTACGTTTCGTAAATGATGGCGTTAAAATAGGCCTAGAACTATCTAAGTATTTGTGCCAGCTAGATTATAAATACATGATAGTTGTGTCAAGTGTAAAGTGAGTTAAAAGTTAGTGAAGGATACAGTTAAGAGCGTACAAGGTTATTTGAAGATATAGAGCTATTTTTGTGAAGTATTTGGATTTGTGTTTACTATTGCGCTTATAAAGTTACTTTGTACAAGTATGTTGATTTTACGTTAGTCTTAGTATTGTTAGAGAAGTTTTGTAATGTAGGCCTACACCATGTTACGACAATGTACAAGTGTTCAAGATTGAAGAAATGTTAAGGATAAAATAAAATAATTTATTATCCTCACGTTGACTGAATGTTGAGTTATCCAGTTTTACTAGTTAATTGAAAAGAACCTGCCGATGAAAGAACAGCATTACAACTATATTATTACTATATTTTCCTCTCAAAATATTTAGAAAATTTAGGAGTAAGGTGAAATTTACAGTCTCAGGAAATTACTAAGCCTCACACATCGTCACTCCATCATGACAAAGCTCCCTCAAGCAAAAAATACAAAGCGTCTAACTTAAACTCAGAGGGGTATTTAATGTCAGAGCAGTGCACCAAGATGCTCCTCATCTTATGGGCCCCCAAAGTAATCTAAAAAAACCCTTAAATTTCTATATTTACAGCTGATCAGTACGGACGGGTTCCCTAAGAAAATTGCACCAAGTAGTTTGAAGTGTCAAATACGCCAGTGCTTAAACTATTAAAACATATTCACAACACTACCTCCTCCATGGATCATGAAAACCAAACTTTAGCGATACAAGTCCTTTCT
>NW_013667858.1:98294-100566 GCF_000517525.1 Limulus polyphemus | reverse complement strand
TACTAGCGTCACGTGACTTCCGCTGTCGTAATAATAGTTTGAGCAGTATATGCTCATTACAGGGTATTTTTTATTCTAATCTCTTTAAGTAACTTACTTTCATCAGAAGTAATATTAATCCTAATATGCAAATAAACAACAATAAACTTTAAATTCCATAATTAGTTATAAGGTAACTCTTTACAATTAACAACATTAATATTTTTACATCTATTATTACAATTATTTTATCAAAAGTACAATTTACAAAACACAAAGTACAATCTTCATTTTGATCAACAAGGCAGTATTTATTTATTTATTGATTTATAGTGTCTGTGTTGTCCCGTTATCAAATATTTTTGCCGTTTTCTGATTCGATGGCTTATAGCACAAAAATTAGGTGATCTCTTGTTCTTTACCATCATTTGGTGTCTTGTCACTGGATGAACCCTCTCCAGGTAGAAGGAATCCGCTAGTGAATTCATCCTTAATGATACTCTGAAAGTGGTCTCGACAGAAATCTCAGTCTCTCCAGCAGCTTGACTTATTTCTGGTGAAGTTAAGCTATTGGGTATTCTCCCACTGACATCCTTCCAAAGACGATAACAAGTTACAACCATTGTTTTGACCACCAAGGCTGACTATCTTCATTACTTTGTGTATCCGTTTTTGTTGTTACTTGAAGTCCAACCTCTAGTAGTATATTCATCGTATAATGTAAGAGGATTTCCTGGTCATAAACTGTGAAACCTTTGGAAGCTAGTCTAACCTCACATCTGTGTTTCTACATGAGGTTAGCTCCCAGTGACGGACTGGCTGAGGAAAGCAGCCAAGAAAACTATTCGTAGCAGCCCACCCTACCAGCCTACTCTCAATTGAACAATTATGCTGGAAAAAATGAAATGTATTTCATACTATTTAATGTATATTTTAATGTTACAGTAATGTGGTTTTCATAATCTATTTATAATTAGAACATCGTTATTCAGAATTGTCGTTATTAACCCAAGACAAGTACAAAGGGTCCATAATTACATTTGTACACTCTTCCTATATTGTGATACACAAACATGCAATCATACTATAGAATTATTTCAGTAAAGCACCAAACAACAAATACAACTATTTTTTTAACAAAATAATAATCATAGGTTTTAAGAAAGAAAAAGTGGTTTTAGATATTTGCATAACATCCTGTTTCCAGCTTTTCAGTTTCTGTTTCAATTAGTGTCTGTTCAGGCAGGGTTTTCTTAAATTTTGACCAATTTTTTTTTTTTTGCAAAAGATAGCAGTTCTTCTCTTAGACATTCAACATCAGTATTTAGACAGTTCTACTTCAGTAAGGTAGACACCTTTCTAGTGCAGAAGTTGGGAATTTGCTTGGTTCAGTTATTTCATGAAAATTGTGTGGATCAAAACAGGCAATGTCTGCATAGAACACTATGTTTTCCAAATCTCCTGTCAACACTATGTACAGTTGTATCCATTACTGAATTGAACATTTCAATCCTAAACTTTTCCAGCGCATCAATTGGTGCCTCATCAGCTGCTTCTTCACTTAGCATCTTTTTTCTTCATCTGGGGATGGACAACAGGGAGTGAATTTTCAATGAAAACATCACAATCTGCCAATTCAAGTTTTTCATTTTGAGATTTAACATATTTATCTGCATTGGCTTTAATAGACTCAAAATCGCGGCTAAATGGCTTGAGAGAATCCATAGTAGTTTAAATCATTCACTGAGTCTGTATGAAATCCAGGCCAGATGTCTGCAGGTATTCAGAAAGTGGTGTAGTCTCTTGAAACATTTTTCAAGTAAATGTGAGCAACTAAAATTGTTTCATACTGTGTAAGGCGCTGAGTAGTGACTGAGCATCAAACTTAGTATTTGCTTTTATTTCAGCTGAATCTGCAATGATATCCAAAACTTCAACGAGATAAGATAGCAATGCTTTTGATGAATTTCCGAAGCTTCCAAATAGAGTTTTCAAAGCTTTATCTTTAGATAACCAACGAGTAGCTCCTATGGCCTGTAGGCGTTTCAGCTTTTGTGATCATTTAGCTTCGCTCGGCCTCTCTTTCCAGCAATTCATCCTCAAATAGAAATCAAGAAAAAACAAAACAAAACCGTAGAACATGAGTTGAGTTGGCCTGAAAGAGGTAAAGAAGCTAAATTCGAGGATGTAGCATCAATGAGTACCAGATTTAGTATATCTGCACTGTGCATAGCACCAAACATGAAAGTGATTGGGTGATGCTTGTTTAATCCATGCAGTGAGACCTTTATAC
>NW_013667858.1:96015-98284 GCF_000517525.1 Limulus polyphemus | reverse complement strand
AGCAATAAATGCAAAAAGACGTTCATGTACTGAATAATTACTGCACACTGATCAGTTGTGATTATGTCTTGAGTTGAATCAATCTATATAGAATATATGGCACTTTCTCTCACTTATTTAGTGTGACGGATTTATTATTATATATTTATTTTAATATCGACTCTTGTTTAAATTAAATTTATATTTAGAAATGTACATAACGTATATTGTTACGACACGTGACGCTGGTAACACGTCATGAGTTTCTGGAAGGATCATGACTTTTCCTGGCAACTCTAGACTTTTCCAGACGCCCTCTATTTTAGTATTTAAGCTCGGCAAATAATTGCAGATGGAGAGATATAGAGACAGATAATTGAGTCAAGCGAGCGGTAGTGACCTTAAATAAAGTGCGTGAATCGTTGTGAATTATATCGTGTGTTTAAGTAAAAGTGACTGTGGAAATTCTGTGTATTGCAAAGTTGTATTGAGAAAGAATAAACTAGTTTTAGTTAAAAAAAGGACTTGTATCACTGAAGTTCCTCGGGAAGAATTTATACCGGAAATTAACAAACGACTAGAGGGCCCGGCATGGCCAGGTGGTTAGGGCACTCGACTCGAAATCTGAGGGTCGCGGGTTTGAATCCCCGTCCTACCAACCATGCTCGCCCTTTCAGCCGTGGGGGCGTTATAATGTGACGGTCAATCCCACTATTCGTTGGTAAAAGAGTAGCCCAAGAGTTGGCGGTGGGTGGTGATGACTAGCTGCCTTCCCTCTAGTCTTACACTGCTAAATTAGGGACGGCTAGCGCAAATAGCCCTCGTGTAGCTTTGCGCGAAATTCAAAACAAACAAACGACTAGAGACGTAACAAATTGGTGTCAGAGAATGGGACTGAAAAAAAAAAGAATATGGAAACGAGAAGTGGCAAATCAAACTACAACTTAGCAGGTTTGGTGGCAGCAATACAAGAACAGCAAAAAAAACAAAACAAGAAGATAGATTACAGCAGTTGTTAGAGGAAAAGAAAAGAAAAGAACGAGAAAGAAACAAAGAAAGAAGAGAAGTACAAGACAATAGTTAGTAGGAAAGGAAAAGAAAGAAACAAGAAGAACAGAAAAGAAACAAGAAGAGAGATTACAGCAGTTGTTGGAGGAAAAAGAGAAGAAACAAGAAGAACGAGAAAAGAAACAAGAAGAGAGATTATAGCAGTTGTTGGAAGAAAAAGAGAAGAAACAAGAAGAACGAGAAAGAAACAAGAAGAGAGACTACAGCAGTGGCAGCTCGAACAGCAAAATAAACAAGAGAGATTACAGCAGTTTTTGGAGGAAAAAGAAAAGAAACAAGAAGAAAGTCTCCAACAGTTGAGAGAAAGCCAGCATACACAAATGGAAAATATGAGTAAATTTCAAAGTGAATTAAATACATTAAAGGACGAGTTATTGTCTTTAACACAAGGAGGATATATTAGCCATGGGCCTAATCAGCCCCAGACAACAGAAAGCTCCTTCCAGACCTCGCAGCTGAACCCTAATGCAGACATCTTCTGTCCTGTCATGAGTCACATTCCAGACATGAGTGTCAGCAATAGGGGTGATCTAGTACAAAGGAAACCACAGGAATTCGATGGGAAGGCACCATGGGAAGCATATAGAGCACAATTTGAGCTACTTGCAGAGATGAATGGATGGACAGAGGAGCAGAAAGCTGTATATCTGGCAACGAGCTTGAATGGACAACCACTGGAAATACGTGGACAGTTGTCAGCAGATGACGGGCACAATAATAGAGCACTGGTAGCTGTTCTAGAACTCAGGTATGGAACTCAAAATCAGTCTGAAATCTACAGGGCTAGGTTTAGGACAAGAGTCCGTGCTAAAGGAGAAAGCCTGCAAGAGTTGGCACAGGATTTGGAAAGTTTTGCACACAAGGCCTACCCAACTGCACCACCCAGGGAAGATGCCATGGCAGGAAAGGCCTCTACCCAGAAAGGTTGTTGGAACTGTGGAGAAAAATGACATATGAGGAGCCAGTGTAAGAAGAATACCACCAATAAGTCAGCCTTAAAGAAACCAGTAGTGGTTCGTGTTTATGGACGACTACCAATCCCAGTTGTAAAAGTTCCAACAGCTAAGTGTAAAATGGCAAACACACATAGTGTCTACGTGACAGGAAAGCTGGATGGCCAAAGGTGCAACTTTGTCATAGATTCTGTGAGTAAACCCTTGTGAGTATCAAGGTGCTGGATCACAAAGGAGTACCAGAAGCTTTACAGAAATTCTGTGGTGTG
>NW_013667858.1:93163-95106 GCF_000517525.1 Limulus polyphemus | reverse complement strand
ATACTTGGACAGTTGTCAGCAGACGACAACCATAAACCTGGTAGAGCATAGAATAAACACAGGCAATCACCGTCCAATAAAGATCCCTCCAAGGAGAATAGCTCCCTCAAAGCGACAAGAGATGGAGAAGGTCATGGATGGCCTAATTCAGGAAGGGATAGTCGAGAAATCAGATAATCCCTGGTCAGCTCCCGTCGTGTTAGTCCAGAAGAAGGATGGGACCCAACGTTGCTGTGTGGACTTCAGAGCTCTTGACAGTATAACCGAAAAAGACTCATACCCACTGCCAAGAATTTATGATACTCTTGATGTCCTAAGTGGAGTCAGATGGTTTTCAACTCTGGTTTTCAACAAACGACCAGAGACGTAACAATATGTGTTGCGAAACTTCCGCCTATTCTCTAAAGTTGTAGAAGATTCTCGAGTGTAAGAACCAACAATATATGTGTGTACGTAAACGCCAGTGTAGCTTTGTATTGTTACATAATCTGAATTTTCGAGAAGCTCTCCACACGCTTATAAATAATAACCATCGCGACGCGCCTAAAAACAGTATCTATTATTGGTTTGCTGTGCCATAAGTTGGTGTGCCATAACTATAAGTAAGCTATAACTGTGATTAATGCTTGTTAATTTGGAAACTTCAGATATTTGACCAGGAACGTTTATAAATTTTAAACATTGCAAACCATTTAACTTCAGTGGATTCACATCGGACATTAGTACTTTTAAGAAAACATTACCTAACGTGATCGGTAGAAACTCGACCTATAATCGGCGTGTGATCAGTAAGAACTACAGGGCTAGTGAAGTGAATTATACCTAAATCAACCCGCTCATTGTGAACCCTCGATAAGTTATCAAGGAAGTTCCAGACTAGAAAGAAGACTTTATATTGCTTGTAAGTTTGTAAAACTTTTGTATATAAATCATTGTTTGTAAAAACTGTTATTTTAAATTGTATTATTGTTTGTATATTGAAACATTTGTATAAAACAAAGAAAACTATGTTGTATCAATCTTGTTGGCAAATATCATAAATTGGACATATAGATATCAGCATATATTTAACTTTATATTTATATTTAAATTTACAATTTATCTCAGTTTTCACCAATTTGAAATTATAATACGTAACATCAGCAATTAGATGAAGCTGTAAACGATAGATAGCGTCAATGATATAGTTCACTATGGTTTTAGAAATAAGCGTGATAAGTAAACCACGACTTTGTTTACCTTCACCAAGGAAACTGTGTATTTTCTTATTCTCAACTATTTTGGTTTTCAGTACTTCATCATACATCGATAGCAACAAAAAGAAATCTACAAAATTGCCATGATTAATTAATGAATTATCCAAAAGATAGGCTCTTTCAGATTTGTTGCCCCTATACTTAAACCACGTTTTCCTATCAGCAAAACAACATCAATGATCCTCTGAAGAACTTTGCATTTCTGCAGAACTTGCTCATTGCAATTGCTTTAATAAAATGATATGCCACATTCAGAAAAGTGTAGCAAAAATATCTGCATGTTGCCTGTAGGTCCGAGTACATTCACGTTCTTCAATGCACTGGTGAACAAGTTTCCAGGAATTCATACCAATAATGAATGAGTTGGTCTCAGATGGTTTACTATATGCAAAACAGACAGAACAAAATGATGGCTTCTGAGACCCATAACATAATAGCCAGTTTCAAATTCGATGACGAGGAACCCACTTTGAGACTAATAATGGCTGGAGACGGCTTGAATGGGTAATGAAGAAAAACTTTAACATAACAGCAAATGTACAACGTTTCGACAAGGTTTTGTCATCATCAGGTACACGTAATTTACACTGACACGGATATATATATACAGATTGAACAAAGACAGTTCCGGTCATGTGACTTCTTTGTTCAATCTGTATATATATATCCTTGTCAGTGTAAATTACG
>NW_013667858.1:90771-92912 GCF_000517525.1 Limulus polyphemus | reverse complement strand
TACCTGATGATGATAAAACCTTGTCGAAACGTTGTACATTTGCTGTTATGTTAAAGTTTTTCTTCATTACCCATTCAAGCCGTCTCCAGGCATTATAATAGCCAGTTGTAAGGTAAGCCATCGCCTCTGTATGTTTTTTTTCTGGTTTGAATGGCATATTACTGAGTGGTTTTTGTGGATGGAAACTAAAAAATAGACTTAGTTCATATATTGCAGATCTGTGGAAGAATACATTTGAACTTCCTATCATATCCTCTGCTTCAACACGAGATTCCTGCAATTTTCTACAGTTTTAAATTAAACACCTTTGTTGTTCCCCATCTGGTTCAGTACCAGAGAACTTCAGTTTCAACACTGGATTTCTGCTCTTGTTCCAAAAGTGTTTCTAAATCAAAGACTCCAGTTCAAACATTCAACTCGTGCACTTGTTCCAAACCTCACCACTTGCATGGCTACACATCAATCCATAACTATCGGGTATGTTATTGTTACGTCTCTGTTTGCTAATTAACTTTCCGTAACTTCATTCCGACGAAACTTTAGCGACACAATTCCTTACTTAATAAAACTGGTTTATTCTTTCCGAATATAACTTTACGATACACTTAATTTCAACAATCGCGCCAAAACAAACGCTAGAACAACGAACGTGCTCAATAATACTCTTTGACTGCAGATCAATTACTCACTGTCTACACGCACATTATCCCGTCACATTGTGAGCATCTTATTTATATACTAGAAAAACATATAAACTAGTAAATGCTAGGGCATTCACGAAGGAACAAGATACTTCTAGAAAACAGGTGGCGTCACACTAGTCACGTGACCTCGCTGACGCAACACTGCCCCCTCCTTAGTAATGTTCGTCCTGAACAATAGCCACTTACAATAAACCAATAACAATTAACAATAACTTAATTAAAATGTACAGAATTACAAACACAAAATTACAAATCAACAAAGTCTCTTAATTTTATGGGACGTATCTTCTTCCATACTGGTCTCCGTCTTGTTGGCTTCTGCATCAAGTGGGGTTATCTGCTTCATCAAGAAATGTCCTATCGTCGGTAACAGTCACATCAGTAGTAGTAACTTCATCAAGAGCTTCACTGTTTCCCTTCACAAAACTGAGTAGAGTTTCTTCTTCAACATTGGCTTTTTCAGGTAGCACGTCTTCAGCAGCGTCATTTGTTCCTTTGTTCACCTCGTCCCAACTGAAATGTCCTGGACCGTGATAACACCAAAGCCTGTTGGCATGCACCACTTTTGGCTTACCTCGCCGACCACATTTTACACGGAAAGTCACGTCTGAGAGACGATCCACTATGTCATATGGGCCTTCCCATGGACAAGACAACTTAGGAGACTTCCCTTTGGTCTTCCTGGGATTATACAACTACACCTTGTCTCCTGGTTCAAAGCTGACTTCAGTAGATCTCTTATCATAAGTTAACTTCATCGAATCAGCAGACGTTTTCAAGTTTGAACGCACTTGATGGTGGATATCACCCATCCTTTCCGATAACACTTTCACAAACTCTGACACATTTTCAGGCAACTCTTCATAAGGTGGGCGTCCTGTTAACAGATCCACTGGCAACCGATGTTCCCGATCAAACATCAACTTTGCTGGAGTGTATCCAGTGGTTTCATGCTCTGCTGTCCTATAGGCCATCAACAGTGGAGGGAGTAAGACATCTCAGTCATCTTGACGGCTATTACAAAACTTTACCAATTCCTGTCCCAGTGTCCAGTTGTACTTTTCTACCATCCCATCAGACTGTGGGTGAAGTGGCGTTGTCCTGGTCTTTCGGATGCCAAACAACTTGCAGCATTCTTGGAACACAGCTGATTCAAAGTTACGGCCTTGATCTGAATGCAGTTCATATGGCATAACAAATCTGAAGAAGAAGTCACTAATAGCCAAAGCTACAGTTGTAGCTTCCTGATTTGGTATTGCATATGCCTCAGGCCACTTGGTGAAATAATCCATCACCAAACAAATCTATCTGTTTCCAGCATGGGTTTGGGGCAAAGGACCAGCAATGTCGACGGCTACTCTTTCCATTGGTGCACCAACTAGATATAACTTCATTGGAGCACGTCCCTTATGCTTGGGTCCCCTTTTAGCACAACAT
>NW_013667858.1:81594-90018 GCF_000517525.1 Limulus polyphemus | reverse complement strand
CCCGAAGGTTCGAGAGAACGAGTCACATGACCTCGCTGAGCAACAGTATTATGATCCTGAACCTTGCTTTGGAAACTTCGTTAAGGTGTATCATTTCAAGGCTGTTTAGTAAAGCAGTTATCAATGCTTGCTAGTTGTTGTTAAAGCTGGTTATTTTAAATGGACAGCAACATGAAAGGCTTATTGTTTATTACTCCATCCATTCATTTAAGAAATTACTTCGAAATTATATGCCTCCAATGGCACTTTCCTGTCATGGCCTGTTGGCTTTTCAGTTGGGTGTTATTGAGTTGGACTGCCAAATTTTGTAACTTGATGAAGTAATACTATAGATAGAGTAGTCCAGGAAGGTGACGCAGTTCATGGATGTTGCAGCAGTATGGGTATTAAGTATAGACAGAAATGGTTCTTCTATTCCATGTCTTATAGTTAAAGATGTTTGAGGATGGAATTCTTGAGCAGATGCAGAGCGAGGATTTTGCTGATTTGATCTTTGCACTTGCTAATTCATTTTGAAGATGTTCTTTTCTACATCATTGGTTTTGTTGTTATAATCACTCTGTACTTGGTTGATGTTTTTTATACTTCAGTGATGTCCTTTTATACTTTGCTTTTGTTGTTATATTCTCTTTGTTCATCTACTTTGGCTTTCTACCTATAGTATGCAAATTTTTTTTTCTTGTCTTCCCTTAAACTTATCTGGGTTTACAATTTGTCTGTAAGTCTTATGTCTTTGTTCTTGATCTTTTTTTAGTTTTGTAATTATCTTCTAGTTTTATGTCTCTTTCTCCTAATGCATTATCTCTTACTTGATCTTTTTTAATTTTTTGAAACTTTCTTCTTTATTTTTTTGTGATTTCTTTTTGACTTTTTTTAAATTTTTTCCTTTCCACTCTTTCATCATTTCCAGCAAATTTTCGATTTCACTTCAAGCACATGTCATCATTTAGAAGTTCAGGCAAAACTTTGTTTTGCTTTTACCCAAAGAATCCCACTCCTGATATCACTGTTAATGGTTTCTATCAATGAGTGGGCTCTTTTGATCATTCGGTAAAAATAATACAGAGTCTTTCCACTTAATGAAAAGGAAAGCATTTTATTTTTTCTACCACAAGCTCTAGAAGATGCAAGCCTTAATTTGGAACTGTTGATCCCAGGGAGGCAACCAGCCAGCATCTCTTGGGCTACTCTATACTAACAAAATTTGGGATCGACCATCACATTATGATGACTCCACAGCTTAAAAGGATTAGCACATTTGGCTCTGGGTTTCTATTCTATGACTCACAGATAGAGTACATTATATGAAGATTACTTTGAAGTCTCACCACATCATTACATGTCACCATGCCTAGTTATTCTCTTTGACAACCTGCATCTTGACAATAGCCCTGCAGCATAGTTTCTATTATAAAAGGTTTCTTTGCAAAATTAGGATTTTGTAATCCACTTTGAAATTCGAATCAGAAGACGTAGAACACTGATAGCCTGAATTATTAACAAGCAGAACAGTTCCAGTTCAAGCCCTGCATAAGGCTGTCATGCTTGACGCACACCCTGCAGCTTTTCATATCCGATTTAGTGTTCAAGAACAGCACTCTCCCAAAGCCCATTTCAGCAGTCTGATCAAACATCCATCCATAGGTGCTGCATTTGAGGATTTGACAGTATGTCTCCATATGAAATAGCATGAATCTACATTTAATTTTCAGCTGCTTGACATGTCATGGAAGTAACTTTTATGTATATATATATATAATGACCTATGTGTTCAAATGTTATAAAAAGGTTCATCTGCTTACAATAGCCGAGGTACAACTTGTTGCAGGTCTCTTTCTGGATGGTCCTGGTGTCCCAAGTTTATCCGTATTATTTTATTTTACAATGCCATTAACTTCAAGGAATATCCCTATCTTGGAAATTCTAAACCCTATATCTGAACACATCTTTATGATTTGAGTTTATGAATATTTTGCATTGGTAGACATGGTTATATATCATTCCCAAAAGCAATCAAGTTTTGGCATCACTGCAGTACTTAAGAACACCAAGCAATTAATCCCATTAGTTACTGCTAGGGCCCTCTTCAGGTTTTACATAGAAAATGGTCAACTTCATCCAATTTTGTTTTGGTCAGTTCTTTACACTGAATGTTGAGACAAGCCGAAACATCCAATTACTTAACAGGATGCAACATGTGAACATCAGTGGTAATGGATGTGAAACAGTATAAAAAGAAGACTGTAATTTCAGGGTTAAGTGTTATGAATAAGTGTCTTCAAAAAATGAAAATGTTTTGGAATATGCAAGAGAATAAAACAAATAATGCAAGTAGAGATGTCTTTATTAGAAAATTCTTTAAAAAATTGTTCTTGTCCAAGGGTACAAAAATATGCTCCAATCTTACAAAAGCCCTAAGGATTAGATAGCAGTAAATACAGGGTTTGATATAAAAGTCTTAAATGCACCCCAACAGCAACCAGTTCACATTAATTATACATACAATGGACACTGTTTATGCTCTCTATTACATTTGAATGAAATCATATTTGTAAGGATAAAAAAGAAAACATTTTGAAAAATAAGCATACAAAGATTTGCTGTTAACTCAAGTTACATTTCTTACTTACTACATTCCATGTAGCTACCCTTAAACATTTTTATACTAACAGATTAAGAAATAATCTTAACAAAAAAAAAAGATAAAACTATCTTTCTCAATAATTCATGAAAACCAACAATCCACAATACTGTTGGTCCTGCTTAGCGCAGACTAGATAGTTTACCGTACTTCATTCTTATTATTGCATACTTATTCTAATTATAAACACATAGACAAACATCTCAGAAAATTAATCTCCTAACTTCTGCTAGCAATTACCCTCCTTATGATTTTCTGTAAAGCATAAAATAAAATTTCTATCTGTACAAAAACAAAATAAATAACTTCAATTATATTTACACAAAGTAAAAGAAAAAATAATTAAGTTATACCTTATTTCAAAATATCTTTGGAAATGAATTTTTTGTTCATTGAAAATATATGGTTCTATAATAATAACAATACATTTTAAAAAATGCTGTCTTTTGTATTACCTAACATTTAACGTACGTATAGCAGCTACAGTATTATCAGTGATGAAATCCTCACTTCGAAACTCTGCCATCATAATGGTTAAATTTGGAAGGCAAATAAAAAAAAAAAGTCAAACAAAAATTTTCTGATTAGAAAATCAATTACAAAGAAAATAAGATAAAACTTTATTCATAAATATATAATCTTATTTTCTGTGTGTGATTAGAATATTTAGTACATTTCACAAATGTAATGTGTAGAATTTCTTGATAACTGACAACTTAAATATTTTGTTTGAAGTTTGAACCCAAACTATTTAACCACTACAAAAGAGTCATTTCTCTTGTCATTACTTGTAAGCTTGAGTGTACAACAAAAATAATTCAATAAAAGAATTATGGAGATGGAAAGAGGATGCATGTTCCTGTTACCATAAAGTTCGGTAGGTTTTATTCATGCTTCTAAATGTATGGTTGAAAAATAATATATCACTAAACACTCACAATCACGTTTCATTTTCAAACACATTAACTTCACTTTTTTTCTACAAAAAAGTAAAACTTCTGACTTCAGGAAAGATATTATTCATGCACTTTATCTCACTTAAAAAGTATCATCAGGAGAGTAGCATTAATTTATAAGGCTTAAAAACTACCCTAATCAATGGTGTTTTTGGTTTTTGTTACTAAAAGATCCTTTAATAAAATATACTTCTTTCCATTTATCTAATAAATTAAGGTAAGATCTTGTTCTCTTTAGCACATGCTTCAAGCCATATTCATCTAGCAGAATATAACATAATGAAACTAAATATCCGTGAAAAGCTATCATAGTCACAGAAATAGAGTTCAAAGGCAAACTTCATACATTTTGCTGAAACAAAATACCTGCGAAGTGAAACATCACTGTTGCCATGAGCTTAGTTGTGTGAAGGTTGGACAGACTGACATCTATATACTGAATACAAAAGAAGTATCAAGAATATCTTTATGAAATCGATGACAAAACAATTCGATCTAGAAATATTTAATCACAGAGCAATCAATAGGCTTTTCAGATAAGACACTTGGGAGAGAGATATTTTTGGAGTTTAGATGTTAATTTCTAATGTTTATCTTCAAGTTGGAATCTGCTTGAAACATCACCCTTCAAGCTTATTTAACAAGGCAATATAATCATTACAGAAGCCTTCACTAGACTTCTTACTTCAAGGAGCCAACATTATGACTACATTAACCACATGTATTCAATAGTAATCTTAACTTTTATAATATTATTATATTTGTTTCCCATACCCTCAATCAAGGCTTTTAAAACTCTTCCCTAACCCCCCCCCCCCCCAAATTGTATTAGCCAATATATATATAGTTTATTTTTAAAATTTTCCCTTTCTTTTTTTCTTTGCTTTTATTTCTTCTCTTTTTACTTGCTTTCCTATGACTCAAAATTCTTTCCACATCTCTTGAACACTTATTTTGGAAAAAAATATTACTTTTGCATCTTTATATGTCCTTATCAAAATTTAATTGCACAGGTAATGTAAATGTAACATATAAACAAATGGAGTAACTAAAGTAACCAAAGTGCATTATTAGAATGAGAGATGATTTAGATTGTTGAGGGAGCGTTTTTTATTTCAGTATTTAATTAAAAGCTTTATTACCCATATCCTGTTCTACTTTTGAACTTCATACTTCATCCTCTATGAAAAATGTGAAGAGGTAGCTGTACACTGTGGTACTTATAGATATTAGAATTTTTTTCTTTTATAATTACTTCAATTAACTTAATTCCATATAGTGGTTACAAATTTTCATCAGTGATACACAATCTCAAATCTATAGACAAATATAGCTACTTCTCAATAAAACACATATAAATTTTCAGCTAAAATAGTGTGAACAATTGGTTGAATTTAGGTTATGTGAAATAAATTATTTTAAGGTGAATGAATATGCATAACCATCATAACTCAAAGACACATGAAGCTGTATGCATTTATTAAGAGTGCAAGATTATTAATAAAATTTACTTTAAAACATTATGCCATTGTCAAAAATTCAACAAATCCATGAATTGTTATAGATTATATGTTTACATTTTGCAATCAGTTTCAGAAATACAAATTTAAATAAGTCAAATGCAAATTTATTTAATCATAAAGAAAAAATCATTATCTGCTAATAAAAAAAAGAAATTATCACTTCATTGAAATACATGTATAGATTAACTTAACATTAATAACAAATACGAGTAACAAAAAAAAAAGGAAAACATTCATAAACAGAATACTTATAGCATGCGTGTTCGGTAATAAACATAATAAGACAAATAAAACATTAGTTTCAACCATTATTACAGTCATTCTATTCTAGAGAAGTCTCAGACAGAAGTTTAAGATATAAATACTAAATCTAAGACAACAACTTAAAAGGCTCATATAATTAGACAAAAAATTTTAAAAACTGGATCAGAGAGACACCAGTTTTGGAGGATTCACACTGTCTGGACTGGACAATTCACTACCCGAGTTCCTCTGTTGTCCTGAACATGAAATCACAGCTGTAGCTCCAGAGGATACAGGTGTCAGTCCGGTCCCACCTTCCATTAGAGAATCCATGTTGAACATCCCCGTGGTTGGAAGATCTGAAGAGCACAGATATGTAGATGATACTGGAAGAGATGTTGGCCTAGAAACTGGCTTTGATCTGATAGAGATTCCATCACCACATGAATGGTTAGGCCCATTCCTTAACACTAGACTATCTGATGACCCTTTTCCATTCTCAACAGCTCTGTGTGTGGTGACCAGCTTGCATGTGGCTTTATGGGCTGTCAGTAGAAAATCAAGTTCCTCCTTCTGGGATGTCAATAACTGAATCTCATTTTGTAAAGCCAGTCGTTTTTTCTCTAGACCATCTGTTTCCTATCGATGAAAGTAATATAAAAAGCTTCAGTTTCACAAGTAATTTTCTTTAATTGTTGCATTATTTAACACCTACCTTGAGACTTATGATAAGTAATGAGTACAATAATTAGTTCTATATAAATAAACATACATATAAATATACGTGATGTCAGTTTCCCATATTTCTAAGAATGACATTGAGTAATTAATGTAGTTTAATCATAATTTTTCACAGAATGGCTACAAAAAATCTGAATTATCAAATAGAACTAATGGAAATTTCAATACTTTCTTTTTTCATGATTTTTTGTCTATTGCAATCCACAACAGAAAGAAATTATGTATGAACTGTGACCATTCCAAATTATCTGTAACTATACTGGTTTAATACATAGTTTAGAATAAGTTACTTCTGAAAAACTGTTGATCAGTACATGATCAAGAAAACATTACCTAAAGTGTATTACCATGAAATATTTGACGAGTTAACTGCTAGTACTGTACTATTACACTCAGGTCTGATTCGTATCTTCTATATTAGACAAGTGAGTCATGCTACACTCACAGGTCCAGACAGAGCTCATAGTGACTCACTTTTGCCACATATATGACTCGTATCTTCCAAATGTCTTTCGACAAACAAGATCATATTTTCATCTTCTCTAACAAGAAAGTATTAAATGACTCGCAAATATAGCTCACACATCCTATACTTAGCTACAAGAAACTTGCTGGAAAAATCCCAATTACATCATGAAAGTGGACTTTTCATGTTAATAATAGAGAGGTGCATTTTCAAAACATGAAACATATACTTTAACTTTTAAATCAATTCAAACTTATTATTTTTTAAGAAATCCACTCCTATATATTATTTTGCAAGTTTGAAAGAAAGCTGGTTACTATAATTATTTCAGTGATAACATTCCACATTACGAATAGAAACACCCATTAAGGAATTAAAACACAATTGTAGAATCTAGCAGTAATTAACAGTTAGACAGTCAATTCTCCTTAGATGTAGCCCTTTTCTGAATATATATAATAAATTTATCTCTTGTAAAAACACTCATTTAGAACTAAAACATAAATGTAAATTCTACAAAAATCTAACAGGAATGCATTAATAGTTAGGTGGCCAGTTCTTTGATACTCTCCCATTTTTTGAAGACAGTGTTCTATGTACTTACTTTTAAAAGGTTGTTTGTGTGATCTAATCTTCGTTTTCTACACCTGGCAGCTGCTAGTTTGTTTCGTTCTCTACGGACTCGCCTTCTTTCCTCTTCCTCTGGTGACACCTGTTGTCAATATACACACAAGTAAGCTACTTTTTTTCTAGCTTCTAATAACTTGAATTTAGTAACTAATTACTTGTTAGTGAGTAATATTGCATTCTTCCATATCAATAAGTTGTGGGGTATGTGCGTGTGTGTGAGAGATATGCAGAAATGCATATACTTTTGCCAAATATTTTTTTGTCTTACAATTTGATTAGGGCTTCACAATATACATATATGTAACAATGTAAATTCCTTGTCTTCCAATCAGCAGCCTGAACTTGTGAAGCCTGGAACATAAATCTTGAATAAAATAAAAGTTCATTGTTTTAAAATAATCTCAACTAAATTAAATCAATTTGATGGAAAAATATGGAAAAAAAAATATCTTGACATCATTAGTTCATTAAAGAAATATATGTGTGTCTTGAACAAATAAACAGAATAAAGCATTTTGATTAACCTTCTCATTTTTGGGTCTCCTGCCTCCTGAGTTGCGGGGCTTAGAGGCCGAGGTAGTTGTCACTGCAGGTGGAGGAGACATAGATAGTGAATCTTCTGAAAAGAAGCTGTTACAGGTAGACTGGCTGTGGATCGAGGCCATCCACTCGGGATCTTCTTCCTGCTTGATTACAGGAACAGGTTGATATGATGTTGAAACGTTCACAACAGGAGGGACGAACCCTGCCTGGTGCTGATGTTCCATTGGGGCTGGAGGGATGGACTGTAGTTCAAAGAGAGTTTCAATATTCTTCAGGGTTGTAGGAGTCACAGTAGGAGTTGTACGAGTGGGAACACCAGATGTAAGGCCACTAATGTTTGTGAACTATTAAAACAAAAAGATGCATTTTTTCAACTTGAACATACTTGTGCTTCTAAATGGCTATAATTAAAGACCAAATTAATAATAAGTGTGTGTTTATGGCAGACTTTGATGAAAACAAATTTTTTACGGATAATTTAAATTTATAGAACTTTTATAGAACACAAGATTGTACATTTAGCAAATGTCCTTATGGGTTTACTTGAAAAGTCTATATAATTATTACATGAAAAACTTTCATATTTTAGGCAAAATTTCTTGCATTCAAAAATTACATAGCAATACAAGAAAGGCAAGATGATAGAAGACTTAAATCCTACAAAGATCAACCTCTTAAAAA
>NW_013667858.1:80218-81529 GCF_000517525.1 Limulus polyphemus | reverse complement strand
GATGTATAGAAGTAATACTCTAAGATACACTACTAAAAATAATATATATATATATATATATATATATATATACACACTGATATAGCTTTTCACATTCTCATCCAACAACATTTTGAAAGAATTCAACCTAATAACATGATTGACATCATCAGCAAAACCATTTCAAGTGTGTTTTTACTTTAAATGCATTATATTATGGATTTACGGTAGCCAAATTTATAAGTAAAATTATCTACTATAGAAAAATGTTGAATACTACTGACAAGAATAAAATGTTTTGTCTGAGAAAAGGTAACTCTCAGAAATCTGATATGTTTTTGCCAAGCCTGCCTGTAGCTTTGCTTTTAAATTTCTGTACACAATTTGTTACTATGTAACTACTCTTCAGTTTTTCTTTTTATATGTTAGACTTTTCTTAGAAGTAGATTGATTAACAATTATTTCAAATTTTACTTATTGTTTTTTAAAATTTTTTCATAAAAAAAAATTGGAGTTTTCACTGATATACATTAGAAATTTTACTACATATATTATTATCTACAAGCAAAGGTACCCGTCCCCAGTGACAGAAAAAGTTTAAGTTAATCTATCAATTTAAATTATTTCATGGACTTTAAAAAGGTTAACTGTGTTGCACTCTTGGTTTCACTCAGAGCCAAAGCTCTAAGCTGCTTATACTGCCCACCTTGAAAAGTAATTGTTGAGCATTTCAGTCATACTAAGAGCCACTGAACAATAACATATGATAAATCTATTTTTATTCTTTAAGTTACATCAAATTTGGAAATGAGAATGACAGTCTGATATATTCCTAACAATTTAGTGTAGAATATCCTGGTTGCAAAATAAGATTTGGCATCGAGATTATTCATGCCCGTTCCCCATCATTTCAAAAGTGAATGTTGAGCTTTGCCTGTATGCTGAGCTTTTCAAACGTAGCATGGGATGTGGCCGTCATAAATGGGAGACAGATGGACGAATGCTTGGACAGACACCACGGTTTGCAATACATATAAGATGGTAGCCCATTTTTCATATTTAGACACATTTGTGTTATGGCTTGCATGTTAAATTAGAACAAGAGGGACTGGCAGGTGATTTAATACTGTTGTGTCAGAGGGTCACGTGACTATTGTCACGCCGCCTATTTTCTGGAAGTATCTTGTTTCTTCGTGAATGCCCAAGCATTTACTAGATATATGTTTTTCTGGTATATAAATAGGATGCTCACAACGTGACAGTAATGTGTGTAGAGAGTGAGTAATTGAACTGCAGTCAGAAGTATTGTTGACGTTCGTTGATATAGCGTTT
>NW_013667858.1:70990-80127 GCF_000517525.1 Limulus polyphemus | reverse complement strand
GTTTCGTCGGAACGAAGTTACGGAAAATCAATTAACAAACGGAGACGTAACAATACTTTACACTTTGCAATTATGTCCTCATTAATGGTCAACAATAAATGTAAAATTTTATTGTCTGTTTTGTACAGAGCACCATCATGAATAACTTCAAGAAACATCTCTGCCTCACTACTTGGCTCCAAATCAAGAAGTTATTGCATGATTGTCCTTATTAGTAACAACCCTGATCTCATTATACAATTTCTCATTGACCTCATCTGTCTGATCAGGTAGCCTATAAAGATCGACAATTAAAATCTCTCTACTCTTGAAGCCCATGAACCTTAACCAATATACATTAATCTTCTAATCTACCATTTTCTGTCTTCAATACTAACAGGTTGCATTTTATCTCTTATATAAAGAAACATCCATCTCCTCTATTAAAAAAAATCTATCATTTCTAAATAACTTATAACCTGAAACTTCAAAATATTTCTTATACCAATATTCTCCAAAGCTAACCAACTTTCAATAATTACCATTACATCACAGTCTTCCACTTCAGCTAGAAATTTAACCTCATCTATATTTTTCCTACATAAGAATGATAACTAAACTTCTTACTGATCCTACTATGTTTAGCTTTAAATCTGATTGACTTATACTTAAAACTATTATTTAACTTGTGCTTTAAATTTTCCTTTTTCCAATCTCCTCATTGCTTTAGCTATCCTAGCAATTTGTTTATTTACCATTTCACAAGCTCTCTCACTACCATCTTAGTTTAGTTTAAACTAGCTTTAATGAATATAGTTAGAAGTTCCCCACACATCCTACTAAATGCCTAAGTGGAACCCATCTCTAGCATATAATTCAACCTTAACCACACAATTGTTCTTCTAAGTATATCCTCCATGATTTTTCATTTAAGCCTTGGATACTGCTAAGTAGTTCATTCCCCAACCCAGAAGGGTCATACGTCTGTTTCTATCCTTAAACCTCTGAAGAAGTTCTTTATACTTTTTAAGCAGCTCTTCTGATATATAATTTCCAACATCATTTGTTCCCACATGCACTAAAAAAAGTGTGTTCTTTGGTATAAGAAACTAAACTATCAGTACTCTCCATAATGTCCTGTACTTAATCACCTGGAAAGCAAATTCTAGTCATAACCTTTCTATGCTCTTTAGGACAGATAATTTCTCAGTAAATTACTAAGAAAGTTTCCAACATGCAAAAAATCTTGATCATCTCATTCTTCACTGCAAGTATCCAATAGTTCAACTTTTCATAGACTGGTATAGGAGTGCTAACTGAACCTGTCTTTTTCTACATCTTTAACTTTTTTTACTAACTTGCATCTTTGAAAACCCAGCATGCTTATTTTTCCCCTCCCACAAAACAGCCTTTACGTGAACTCTATCCAATTGCTAGCTTACTTCATTAATTTTATGCTTCTAATAGTGCGACCTTCCTTAATGCTATCCCCGACTTATCCTCAAGTAAGCATGCTCTAACAATGTATTGTACCATGTTTTTCTAAGCCTCCTGAAAGTTGTAATCAAGTCCACAAGTTTCAAGCATAAGCCACTCCTGGCACCTATCGGAACTTATAAATACCACCTCATTTACTCTTAAATTACCTCTAACTATATTGAAGTTGACTAGTCTTTATTCTCTATTTCCAATCCACTCATCCATTGAAGCTATTTTACAGTTTATAGATTAATCTGATACAAATCCTCTATTAACTAATAAGGATACTATTACTTACACAGTACACTACACTTTTAGTTACACACAACATAATTAATTGCAAGGTTAGATATCTTACTGATGTATTAAATTCTCTGCAACTACAAAATAATAGAAACAGTAATTTCAAATTTATAATAAATTCTCCTTACTTAACTAACATTTGTGATAATTTTAATCTAATACTTGGTAGCTTTAGTATCTTGTAAATTAGTACTACTATCTCAAAACAACGTTAAGTCTACATACTTAATATAAGCCTAATGTTGTAGCTTTAGGCCTAGCTCTACTTCCAGCAATAGAAAACTAACATTATCTAACCCTAACTAAAATACACTAAAACAACTGCTCTAAACTTTAATAATACCAAAATAGTATTTATCTTCTCCACAAAAACATTAAAATTTATATGTATTAATATTTCTAATTTTTCTGTCATAAAGCTGAAAAATACATCTGCTAATCTTCCAGCCAATAAAACATAACGTATTATTAAGCTTTCGGCAAATACTACATTTTCAGACAAACTATTCCTCACTCTTTCTAGTACAAAACAATTCTAAGCATTTCAGTTGACTTTCCTCTACCTCTGTACTGTATCACTTAAGATTTAAGACTCCTATAAGTATTTCCCTTGCTTTTAGTGTTTAAGTTAACAATTCTTTAAAATAGTTGTGTAAAAAAAATCTAGATCTTGGTTTCCATAGCTTATATTCTCCCTTTCCACAATATCAACTTATTCCCTACTTAACAAGAAATATTTTCTGAGTTTTGTGTTTTAATCCTAAGTGTACGATTTTACAACTGTCAAAACATAAGCACATTTTTCACATTCTTGAACTCGACCTTCACTCCACCAATCCAGTACCATGAAAAGACCTATCCTTCCTCCATATGGATTTAAGCCGCTTTTCATGAATGATAAAGAAAAATAACTAGCACACTTTGTTACTGGTAAAAATAATTTTCATGAGAAAAATAATAGAATTATAAAAAGGATATCTTCATTATGGTTATTAACATAATAAATGTTAATGGAAAAAGCAGCAAACAAAAACAATAAGTTACATAGAAAAACTTACCAATGATATAACATCGTAATAATGTGCATATAAAATTTAATTAATGAACAGTATTTGAAATGGTTGTTTTTTTGTTTATTACATTTGCTGCAAATTTCAATGAAAATGTTATCAAAATTTAGGCTTTGAAGTGAAAGTTTTCAATTCTTGATGACAATTAAAAAGAAGCCGAAATGTTGTTCCAACTTCTACAGCTTTTCACAACAGTATGTTTCCAATATCACACAACATAATTTATTCACACACACAGACTAAGCATGGAAAACCCTCTATCCCAGACCCTAGCCACTATCTCCCTAAGTAATATCAAACAACAAGCACATCTTTACACAAACCAATATACTTTGGGTTCAGTTCGAATTAAAATAAATAATTTCTACAACACTTAAACAACATCCACAAGGACATTAAATTTACTGTAGGAAATGAAAATAATTACACAATTAACTTTCTGAATATCACCAACACCCAGTCATCCCACACTTTCAGCAAAGAAGGTTAAAAAAAAAAGACACACAGTGAAAACTATGTTAATGGGCTTTCTAGTCATATAAAACACCAAAAACTAAGCACACTACAAAGTCTAATGAATTTAGCCAACACGCTTTATGCCAGTGATAATATTGATAAAGAAATTACATAATTAACCAAACGTCTTACAGGTCCTAACAAGTTCCCCATTATAACAGTTCACAAAATAATAAGGCAGTTTCATAACAGGATGAAACCCTGATCAACTCAACACCAGTGAAAACAATACACAATAAACAGCATAATAAAATAATCACTGGCAAAATTCCATTCATTGATAACTTGAGCAGTACCCTTAAAGAAAAATGGCAAAGATTAATACACAAATACAACATAAATATCCTCACAAGATTTGTGTTACCAAAGGAACAAAACAAATGTTAAGAAAACTATATGACAAACCTCCATAACCAGGAACCATATACAAAATACAATGTAACTGTTCTGATTTCTGTACAAGTGAAACTGGACATAAATTAAACACACGAGTAAAAGACAAAAAAAAAATACCTCGCATGTAAATTCCAATATGCAATCCAATCACTATACATTTTCAGAACACAACGTCTCTGTATTAAAACACAAATTCAACAAAAACAAAAGAAAAACAGCAGAAGCCTTACTAATTAAAATATATATGACCCAAAAATTAATAAACATCCAGAAATACCTTTTTACCCTTTTTGACTTATGCACACTATTGACCTACTCACATCTTTCATGAATTGTTTAATAATGGAACATTCTTCATTTTCAATTTTAAATGTGCTCACACATGCCATATCTATTATACTTTAGTTTTCATAATGATATTTCAATTTAATTGTTCTGTATTGTACTTGAAAATGATCACACTAATGGTCAGAATGTTTTAACAATGATTCTCACCATAGACTTGAAATAATCAAAAGTTGTAATAACAGGAAAACTAATTATGATTACTTAGATAAATGGAATAATTGAAAACATAATCAAAAACACAAATTTTGAGAATACATCAATTACTTTATGCAACACTAAATGATATAATCAATGCTCATAAGTAAACAAGGATATTGATTAATCAAATCGATTGCCAAGCTCTATTATTAAATGAAAAAAGGAACAGAAAATAATTAAAATCCAAGAAGCATCTTTACACAGATATGGGGCACCTGCCCCATTTGCCCTCCAAGTGAGCTAGCCCTTTGATTATCAGATCAGTTGGGTCACTAAATACAAAGCAGTATATGAAACAGAAGTCACATCAGTCATTTACAAGTTGTCAAGTGTTACTGTTATCTTTTTTTTTCTATTAAGTTATCTTAAAATATCAAAATGATTATGCTTTTCCAGCTTTGGTATTTAAACAATAAAATTTAACTTTGGGAAAATTGCAGGTTTCTTGCCCATTTAGTTTTAATTTGAAAAAATGCACTTCCATATAATTTCAACTCATTTTTTACCTTTAACCAATGAATGATTTAAGGACTTCAACTCGTTATTGTCTAAGCTACAGCCAACCTCTTTTGAAAACTGAATGAAGAATAAACTTGGTCTCCAAGTTTAATTCAAACCCATGTTAGAATTATTTACAATTTTATATTTCACTTTCCTCAAGGCAGGTTCAAAGGGCTCAAAAAACCCACTGCAAAATTTTAGGATGCAATTTTTTTATTTATGCCCCCTTCACATTTTGAACTTGAGCTGGCACTGTGTGTGTATACATATATATATACTCTGTGAATTAACATAAAAGTATGAATTATCTAAGTTTCATTTTGCCTCCAGTATAGGTTCAGCTATTGAATCAATCCAAATATTTCCAACCCTTAAAACTAAAAGATAAAAATCAGTTATTAGGAACTTTTCTACACAAACTGATGAAATTATTTTATGATAGTAAATGTAGTAGTTGATTTTACAAAAATATCTCACAAGCTACCAGAACTTTTAATAGAAGTTTGTAAGCCAACTGTTAAATACTGATAACTTGTGTTACTATTAGATATGGACAATCTAACTTCTGAAGGTAAAATAAAACTTTACTTCTTATATACTATATGATAAAATTCAGTACTATCTTTATTGTTTACATGTATATTACTTATTATTATTATTATTATTATTACTAAACAATTTTTCTTTAAATAAAACACCAAGTTTTAGATATAACAGAAGAAAATTTAAATAATTATGAGTATACTTTTGATTGGAATAACAGTAACAGTGTGGTGGGGAAAAAAAAGATCTCAGTGTTCTGGTTAATCAGTCTCCTAAGCTATTCAAGCAATGTGCTGTTGCTAGTGGTAGGGAAAATAGGATTTTATGGTTGTATATACAAAATACTGAAGTCTAAAGAGGTTATAATTTCACTGTATAGGTTGTTAGTTAGATCACATTTGGGCTCCTTATGTTATGAAGTACATTGAATTGATGAAAAGGGTTTAGAATCAGAGGGATGGAAAGACTGTCATATAAGGCCATGTTGAGATTTCTGAAATTGTTTTATCTTTAAAATTAAAAAACGAGTTAGAGGGGATCTAATCTTTTTTTTTTCATACTTAATGGTGAGAACGGTAGGACTAGGGAGCACAAACATAAATTTTGGTAGGGTAGGAGTAATCTTCAACAAATGCAGCTATAATTTTCTAACAGCGTAGTTGGCCCTGGGAATGGGTTACATTCAGATATGGTGGTTGCAGTTAATTTAAATAAACGATTGAGAAATATTTGAACGATGAGGCCTGACTTTGAGTGTTTTCTTTTTAAAGTTTACTTTAAGTTTAGTGGATGGGACAGCCTAGATCAGTAGATGGACCAAAGGTCCCTTGTTGTCTTTAATTATAAATTATATGTATTTAACTTTTAAGCATAAGTACGAATAACTAGTAATAGTATCATACTCTCGTCAAAAATAAATCAACGATTTACATCAACCTACTGCTACTCAGTGCTAGTAATCCCACTGTATACTTACCGTCGTTGTGGTAGAACCTTCTGTTCCATTTCCTACAGATAAAATATTGCTGGCTCCTGTAAACTGTATTGATTCTGGGGCAGTTTCATTCGTATACATATTTGAGAATATTTTATATTCGGTTTCTTAACACTATCGTGCTGATAAAGAATATCGAACGTTGTTGCTACGATGACAGAAAAATACGAAATCCGAACCTCTGGAGTGAAGTTGTAACAAATTGTTACACAGGTAATATAAAGTTTTGCACACTCGAATCAACCAACAAAAACAGGACTTGACAGGCTTAGATGAAATCAACGATCATCATCTGTGACAAATTGCACTTTATCTCACATTCAAGAGTCAGTGTTTCTTATAGTTATACTGTATAATAGCTTCTACCTGTGCCTTCTGAGAAATTCGTAGATTTAGATATTTGTCCTTTAAATACCCGAACTATTTTATTTAGACCCACAAACGTCCTATGAGTCATCTCATACTCACGAAACTCGAGGGAAGCCCTTTCGGTTTTCAACGGTAGTTTGGTTATACAATGGATGACATCATACCATAATGGCAGAATACCAGGAAGAAGTTTGACGCCACCCACTGTCACATGACTAAAATTACTACGAATGAGTGTGACGTATGTTTCTGATTTTCCACCAAAGCTTAATTTTTATTTTTTAATTCTATTTAACCATAAACGATAAATTATCTTTCTACTTAAACTACTAGATGTTCCTTTTGAAATTTAAAACTGAAGTAAATCTAAACCAAAAACTATATTATTTTCATTACATACAGAGTTCGGAAATTGTCGGTATGTGTATGACTTCCATATATGGAAAGCTCGATATTCACTGTACGTGCTTTGAAAACGATCCAATCCAAAAGCAACTTGATAAAATGTGTTTGTTGTGTAAGAAGAAATTTGGCAATAAAGTTAGAGGGGGGTAAAAAACGACCTTTACTCTCAAGATAATAATTTTAAAACTTTTTATTTCAGCCAGCGTACCACTCTTGCAGCTTCATCATGGCTAGTAGTATAAGAACTCTTTTATGTGAAAACAAACGTTAACTTAATAAACTGCTTTTGGTGTTCTACTATTCCAGACGTTCGTTCGTAACGTTTTTAAACAATGCTTAGAATATTATTGTTGTTTCACAATCGTTCTAATATCTAATATATATAAGCCTGTTGTCTTTTGATAACGCTCCGTTTGTCTGTGTCGCTTAGCAACAAAACTATAACCTGATATTGTTATCTTAAATCTAACCTATATAAAAGCCAGTGTGTGTCACGTCACGTCACGCTTGATTTCTCGAAATAGGAACAGTCATAAAAGCCAAAATGCATTTATCCAGATAGAATAGTTCGATTACTGCCTGCCCATTACGATTTTAATGACGGGGTGCAAGAAGGCCGTGAGGGGGTGGGTGCCGTAAAACCTTATATGTGTAGTGAGTGTTGGTATAATAAACCTAAAGTTAAGACGTAGTGTGGGATCACCTAAACTAGAGCCAAGTGCATAAAATGTATAATGCAAGTAAAAATATCGATTCAGTTTTAAACTTAAATCGTTTCTGAAATAAGCTTTTTCTGTTATGTCACCAAAGTTTTTTAAAACAAAAACAAACCTCTTTAATCAAGGGAGACACTAAATTAAGAAATCACCAAATATTTTTCCAGTTTTGTTGTCTATACATTTCATTTTATACTTTCAGTACATAGACTAACAGCATTATTAGGTTATACTTTTGTTGCTAAGTGACTTGACATAGAAGCCTTTGTTGGAACATACTGGTACCAAAACGCACTGGCTTTTCTAAATATTAGAAGTAGTTAATCTAATTGATTTTTACCCACAATTATTCTATGAATACGCAACGAATTCATTTCATGAGTGATCTTAATTTTGATTGGCTCACAAAGGAATTTACTGATGCTTGACTACCTCGACAGGACTTTTTTGCCTCTTTGTTGGTCAAGCTTAATTTCGGAAAATTTAATTATTTCAGTTAGTGAGGTAGGGGGGTAATACTTGCCCTGTTATTTTTATTTGTGACGGGCTATACGCTAGTATTTATATAATACTTCGAACGTTCACGAGAATTGGTTTGGATTCCACTTTTTTTAGATCATTTAGTTTATGCATATACCTAACCTGATGTAGAAATTTCGAAGTTCTTGGCGCGTGTTAAAAACATCAAAGTTAGAAAATTGTGACCATAATTTGTATGTTTTGATGGGCGCCCGCAGGATGAGGCACTTGCCCCTACTTTTCACAAAAAAATTCAGTATTATGATGTAAACGTAACATCATTGTTAAACTAAATATTTTTAGTAATTTTTATTGAAATTGTAAATTTGTGTTTGCGTATAAACACACATAACACATATTCTTTTAGTCTTTTGAATTACAATGTAAAAGCTGATCTCCTACATACATGTTTAGCCCTCCTTGAAAATATTTCTGTGGGTGCCCATGTATGTTTTTATTAGGTTTTCGAGAAGTTTTTCAGTTTTATTATTACTTTTTTTGGATAAAACGTCTTTCTTTCTTTCTTTAAACCAAACGCATTACCATTAGTCTTAACTGATGATGGTACTTGAAATCCATTTTTAGGTTTAAATTTTGTAATCATAAACTTTAGGCCTATTGGATTTCGGTACTTCATCTTCTTTCGGTGTTTAAATCGTAATATTTAGGTTATATGACGTAATTAGAAAAATACGTTCAGGTACGTGTGAAATATCGATGGATTTGTGGTTGTTACGTATCTGCTTGTTTGTTAATTTCCCGTTAGAAATTCTTTCCGAGAAATTTCATCGATACAAGTCC
>NW_013667858.1:69959-70674 GCF_000517525.1 Limulus polyphemus | reverse complement strand
CATACCGCTGCGCCACTGGGGAGCCGGGAATAGCTAGTTCTAGTATAATAATGGTAATAATTATATTACTATATTTACATTTGACAAATGTTATCTATGTGCAATACAAAATTAAAGACAGTTTCAACATGTTTTATGTTTTGTAAGCAAATAAAACTTGAGGCAGTTGATAAACAAAATTCTGTGTTGAAAGCATACAAAATTTTTTAACCATGTTAAAGAAAAACAAAAAACAACAACAACAACAAAACTGCAGTTACGTACTTTATTATCGAGACTGCAAATATACAAGATGGTCTGTAGAATATTAATAGGGAAAAGTTGTTGTGAGACTGTGTGATACTACTAGCCCTGATGAAGCCGCGATGGATAGTGTAAGTCGTTTTTTCTAACTATTAAGTCGTCAAGAAATTTTGAACATTACAAATCATTTAACTTTAATGGATTCTCACCGGACATTAGTATTTTTACGAAAACATTATATAAATTTATCGCAGAAAACTCGGCGTGTGTGGCTGATGATTAACGAAGGACAAAGCTAGCTAGCTTCCTGCTAAGTGAATTATACCTACGTCAACTCGTAATTAACTCTCTCATTTTGAACCCTCGATATGATATCAAAAAAGTTCCAGACTAGAAAGAAGAGTTCATATTGCTTGTAAGTTTGCAAAACTTTTGTTTATAAATCACTGTTTGTAATAATTGTTATTGTAAA
>NW_013667858.1:59063-69949 GCF_000517525.1 Limulus polyphemus | reverse complement strand
AAAAAAAAAAAAAAAAACTGGGGGTATCAATTTTTTTGGCAAATATCATAAACTGACTATATATCTGCTTTTACTTAACTGCTAAATCAAAAGTACAATTTAACTACTAAATTAAAAATATAATTTAGCTCGATTTCAAACCTTTCAAAATTGTAATACATTGCACGTGAAATGGCCCTTAAATTACATGTCTCTCATAAAACAATACGTAAACATCTAAGGAATATGGGAAAATTCCATAAGGGTGTTTGGGTGCCTCACAAACTCTCCGATAATCATCGTTTCCAATATGTGAACGTTGCGTAATGCGCATGAACCATTTGGTGATGAAAATGGATTCTCTAAGCAAACACTAAATGCCAAGAACAATGGCTCAGTCTTAGACAAAAACCACTCCCAACCCCAAAACCTGGACTTCATCCACAGAAAGTGATGCTTTGCATTTGGTGGGGCATCAAAGGAGTGATTCATTTCGAACCCTTCAATCCACAGCGAACTGTCAATGCAGAGATATATAGTCAGCAACTGGAACGTTTATATCAAGCCCTTCACTCATCAATCGGAAAGATGTTCTTCTCTAAAACAATGTACGTCCACATGTGGCACGTTTGATGCAACACAAGATTATGGAGATGGGTTGGAAAGTTCTCCCCCCACCCACCATATTCTCCAGATATGGCACCATTAGATTACCATTAGATTAATGGGAAAACGTATGCAAATGTGGAAGGTGTTAAAGAGGACATCGGCATGTTTTTTGCTTCAAAGCCAAGTGATTTCTTTAATCAGGGCATTAACAACCTGATTGTAAGATGGAAAAGCATCATCAATAAGAATGAAGACTATTTCATTTAATAAATGTTTTGTTTTAATATATAAGTTGTTCGGGTTTTTCATCTAAAAAAAAGCGACATTAAATCATGACGACCTAATATTTTGCCAAAGTTGTTCCACAGGATATCAATATTAAGGGTACCAGGTATAATGTGTGTGTGTGTTCGAATGGAAATTTAGTTGATCCACAGGATATCAGTATTAAGGGTAAAGTTGATCCACAGGATATCAATATTAAGGGTAAAGTTGATCCACAGGATATCAGTATTAAGGGTAAAGTTGATCCACAGGATATTAATATTAAGGGTACCAGGTATGATGTGTGTGTGTGTGTGTTCGAATGGGAATTTAGTTGATCCACAGGATATCAATATTAAGGGTAAAGTTGATCCACAGGATATCAGTATTAAGGGTACCAGGTATGATGTGTGTGTGTGTTCGAATGGGAATTTAGTTGATCCACAGGATATCAATATTAAGGGTAAAGTTGATCCACAGGATATCAGTATTAAGGGTACCAGGTATGATGTGTGTGTGTGTTCGAATGTGAATTTAGTTGATCCACAGGATATCAATATTAAGGGTACCAGGTTTGATGTGTGTGTTCGAATAGGAATTTAGTTACATGTACCATCCTTTGTTTCTGTTTATTTTTGGATTTTTTTAGTGAATGAGTATAGCTTCCATATATTTTATCTCTTTAAAATTTTAAGTTTTTTGTAAGATAGAAACTTTAAATAGGTTTTTTGTTGTCTATGTTTGAAGTTCTTTCTTTGTGTAGGAAGTGTTCTATTGGAATGGTTTTGTATTGTTTTTATTTGTGCAACTCGTTAATATGCTTCACAGTACATGTGTGTAAAGGTTTCCACTGTATATATGATCTCCATATATATTGTATGTGATTTGTTAGACTAAATGTTTGACATTGTTTTTTGTCACATTTTGAGTATGTGGAGAGAACTAATTTTTCTTTCAATGTTGAATATTTGTTGAATATCTATGTTTCTCTTTAAAGTTTCAAGTTTAACCACATTATGCTGGGTGATTATGTGGGAATATTTTCAGTGAAGCATTTGAAGTGACTGCGTTTGAATTATCTAGACTTGTAAAATCTTCCTAATTCATATTTTAAAATAATGTTAATGAGAATAAGGTCGTATCATTCCAAAACCCTTATCAATGTATTCTGATATAAATAAAAATATATAAATAAACTCATATAAATAAAATAACAAGTTCAGGGTTACCTTTGGCCACCTATGCTTTATCAACACACGTCACACTGCTCTTTTACAGCTTATATCATTTGTTGAATAAAACTAAACACCACTTCAAATATTTGTTATATTGTCAAGTTGTATATCATATAATTATTCATATTAAGCAAAATTACGCTCAAAAAATAGAAAGACTTGCGTGTACTTACTGGAGAGATCTTGTTGTCGTTATGTTTTTTGTCAATTGGGATTGTTTAATGGCTTTACGAATTCTTGTCGTGATTGTGTTGTTTATGAAAGGAATATTCATCATAGAGGTCTATTTTGTTTTCAGGTTTGTTGTTGTTGTGTTTTTCTGTCTGTTTTTGTGGTTTGAAAACATTATAGATCTAATATTCGGGGTATCTATTTTGCCATAGTAGTTTTTTTTTTCTTGTACTGTTTGTATGGCATTAGGCATGGAACAGTTTCAAATCGTACTCATCAGTTCTTTTATTATTCCTGTTTGATTTGGTAGGAGTGATGTTATGTGTAATAGAGAAATATCAGCTTCTTTCATATTTTGTTATACATAGAACACTGTATTTATTCTGTCTTGAACTTTTAGGGTTATGTCTGTGATGGATAGTTGTAGAGAGAACTTGTTTGATAGATGGAAGTTGTCTAGGAAGTGGAAAAACAGTTGTAATGCATTTTTTCCCATGATTCCATATATACCAAATATATCGTCGATGTATCTATACCACACTTCTGGAGTTAAACCCGTTTTGTTTATATTGTATACATGAATATTACTACAAGTGTGACTGCTGCTCTGTTACCCATTGCTACTTCTTTCTTTTGTTTGGACAAAGCGTCTCCTAAGCAGCTGTTGAACAGGACAAAATTAGGCATTGTGCTGACGTTTTCGAAGATTATGTTCGCTGTAAAAATTATTCTTTAATTGAAGATGTGAAGTTAATGATGCTATCTATGCCTTCTTCTATGGGTATGGATGATTACAGGACGATTATGTACAAGGTAAATGAAATGGAATCGTTATGCATAAGATGTCTTTTGCATTGTTTGAATGTGACGGAGCGTACTGTAAACATGGTTTTAACAGTTGATCCAATATTTAATGTGTGTGAAAAGAATATTGAATGCTTTTGATGTGATCTGATCACTCAATAATGCAGGAAATACTTCTGCACTTGAAAAGTATTACAATATGTTGGAATGTACTGTACTCTAATTTGAAAGTTGTTTGTTGCCTTGCATTTATAAGACTGGTAATATCGCATTTAGACTACAGTGTTCTTTTCTGCTCGGGAAAATATTAAATTTGGTTCTAGCTCATTTAATCGCTTGAATTTTGGAAGGCTTAAAAACTATATTGTTAGAAGGTGTAATTTTTATGTTCTAAACGGGAATTGGATGGAACATTTGAATAGTTGGAATCAATAATCATAAACCATGTTAACTACACATTTTAGTTGTAGTCGTGAGTAATCTTTTAATGTTTTAAAATTGTATTTAAAACCAACATTTAAAAAAAAATATTTGTAGCTGTAATGAATGATTGAGTGGTTTACTAGTGATGATTATTTGTGACCTTTATTTTTGTAGATTAAGGATTCCGTGTAGAATTTTCTTTGCTGCAATTGACAAAATTTTGCAGTAATTGCTATAAAAATGAAATTAAACTAAATTCATCTTACTCAGAGCCGTAGGAAGCGATAAGGTCAGTCAGGCAATGGCCTGGCCACTTTTTCATGGCATGTATAGCTACAACCTGTGTATTGAAACTTGCTTCTTTTAATTCAATACATTACATTGTGTATATACATTATTTGTAATTAAAATGACTCAAGATCCAATCTCATAGCAATACATTTTCAAATGACAATGTGACAATAGCCTGATCACTCAAAAATTGCTTCCTACGGAAATATTACTATTATCATTTGAATATTGTTGAAGAACGTCTGATCTGACAAATATGTTTATTGTAAATAATTCTATTTTTTGAAGAAATAACATATTCTACCGTCTTCACTGTACTCATTGTTTGCTGGTTAATAAGCACAAAGCTATACAACTATCTCTCTGTACTGTGTCTTCCACGAGTATCCAAACCCGGTTTTTAGCGCTAAAAGCTTTTAGACTTGCCGCTGAATCACTAAGGAGGGAGCACTGTACTGAAAAGTCTATATATCATGAATTTTACGGGCTGAATCAGTAACACGTAGAGGGCATTGAAAAGGCAGGGGGCTCGTTGACAAAATGGCACTTTTCAAAGAAATAAAGAAAATGAGAAATTCGTGGCAGGTGTTTAGTTTTAAAAGGAAAGAAGCTTTCCTCAATTGGAGCATGTGCAATTATGTCATCTAGATAGATGAGTATGACATTCCAAGGTAGTTCAGACAGATCACACTCCTCATTGCAATGCAGCAGGTACATTACAAAATCCAAATGGTAACATAACACATTGCTACAATCTATTTCCTTTAGTATAGGCTTTCTTCTCTTTACTTTCTTCATTGACTTGCATTTGCCAATATCCACCCTTCAGATCCAATGTTGAAACCATTTTGATCCAGATAAAGTATTCAAAGTAGAGCCAATCCTTGGCAGTGGGTAGACATCCTTCTTTGTAATTTCATTCACCTTTTGGTAGTCCACGTAGGACCTTGAAGATCCACCCTTTTTTTTTTGCAAGTACAATATATGATGACCAAGACTATTATTCTGTTCTGTCTCTTTTTTGTTCCTTCATAGCTTCTATCTCTTTAAAAACTTCAGCCTGATTGCAAGTAAGAGTTGTTTGGCTAGTTAGCATATTGAGGCTGCATCTTCAGTATCATTCTTATGGGTATTTTATTTGTTAGGCCTAAGTCAAGATACCTTCTTCAGTGCACCTCATGATTTAGGCCAAACAAATAAATATCCCATGATATTGATAACAAAGATGCAGTTCTAATATCGAATCTTTGGCATTGATCATCCGTAAGATCTCTAATGCCCCAGTTATACAGCCTTTTGTAAGTGAGGTGGAAAGCAATATTTATTTGAGGATTTCATATCAGCCTTCCCACATCTTACCTCAAAGGTGACTACTTCTTGATGATCTTTGTTGGGAAAGTACTACATGTACAATTTCATATATCACAATGCCTCATCCAGACACGAGTAGAATTTTATGGTTTATGTTCATAGCCCTAATCATAACATTTTTATTCTTCAAACCCACGAGAATTCTTTTAACCACACTGGAGTGTTTTGTTCTACTACAGCCCAGACGCTAAGTGTAAATATATTCCTAACTAGTTCTGGTATGAGTATTTAACTTCTTGGTGGTAGAATAACTGCCCTCTTTATCATCACTGGAAGTTCATCCTCTGATAGTATTTGTCATATAGTGCAAAGGGATTTTGTTGTTATAGACTGTGAAGATATATGATGCTAGCCTACTCTCACATCCATGTCTCCACATGAATTCATTTCCCAATATGAACTCTTTCTCGATGTAAATCATCATAGGGATCTTGCCTACAGTAAGCATAACTTACAATTTCCCTCTTGTTGAAACTTTATGTCCCCTTGCTGTTCACATCAACACATCTTCTTTCTTCATAGCTGGAGGCAAATGTAACCTATTATTGACACATTGGGTTGAACAATTATAACTGTAGAACCAGTGTCAGTCAACATATTACAAGGATTTCCATCAATAATTCTGTGAATCTTGAACTAGTTTCCCACGAGTATAACACCTATCTTTCTGGTATCATTTTAGAGAAGTTCTTATTTCATGGAGACTTTTACTTGCAGTTCTGGGCAAAATGAGCTTTCAATTTACACTTGAAATACCTATTGTCTTGTGGTTTATTTCCTCCATTTCGAGTAACTAGTTATTTACTAATCCTTTCAGTTCTAGAATATCGCTGGAGGGAGTTGATGTTTCAATACTAATTGATTTGATGATATCAAGACTTCTGCATAGTGTCATGTCAGTTTTTATGTATATATCGGCAAGATTCTTTACAGTAGGTGCCTGTGACTTGTTGACAATAACTTTCAACAATGAACAAACACACAGTTCACTTGTTTTTAAATACTATGTTAAAATAAGTCAAACATGTATACAAATGTTCTTTACACTGTTGGTTATCACAGTTGTATCTAGAGCTTTAAATAAGTGTCCCTTTAGAACACAAATTACAAAATAAATTATTATTCTCTGCTATTACAATACAGTTGGTGATAATTTCTCATACATTACATTGTTTGTTACCACAGTTGTATCCATAACTTTAAATATTTGTCTCTTTTTCATCAAAGTCCACAAAGGCTGGTTCAGTCGCTTTAGAACACAATTGACAAGACAAATTAGTATTCTCTACTCGGTTATTACAATACAATCTGTAATAACCTCACTTTAAAAATCACCACTATATGCTCTTTATAGTTAAACTCACAATCACGCAGTCTAGGTCTATCTATCTCATGAACTAAATTTATATTTATACCCCGACACAAGTCCAGAACATATCACACACTACAAGATATTATGATGCAATAATACTCGGTTGAAACAATGAGAAGGTTCTTGTAACATGACACAATAATATAACAATCACCAATTCATAACTATTGAACTACACAATGTATGTTTCGTAAACAGTTTAGTAAGCAAATATTCGATAAAATATCGCTTCTAAAAATAACTAAATTTAACTCTCACGCTATATAAACTATATAAATCATAACGCCCAGATTAAACTTAAACTGAAACAGTCGTTACATCTAACATGCCTTTAGTTCTTTATCTGCGACTTTAATAGATTCACGTTCCATCACCAACTTTAACGATGTTAACTTACTTAGCTCTAACCTAATTCTAATATATTTTTCAAATATGGCATATATATAACTTGGTCATGTGAGAACAAGTTCATTTTTTTTTCACGTGGAGCATCTTTGGTTAGGTAATTGAGCAAGCCTTTTAACTTTCTTCAAGTTCAGCAAGAGGCTCTTCTTTCCTCTTTACCCTGTTTCGTAACTGTGCTCTGGATACTTCCTTCTGGTGAGCCACTCTGAACCTGTTAAATAAGGCAGCTACCAATGCTTAATAGTTGTTATGGCTCCCAGCTGGAAGATTACTTAATGCCATTAACATTGGTCCATTTGAATGGGAAACAAAATAAATAACATATTGTTTACTTTTTCATTTGTTCACTTTGGAAATTATTTCCATCATTATCCATTGGTTTCACATTTGGACAGTATTATTGAAATTGCCAACTTAATTCTGGGACTAAAATTTGGCAGTGCCATGGCTGAACGTGCCCAGGAAGATCCTGCAGTAACAAATGGCCCAGTAGCGGTGGTAGTGGGTGTAGACCCAATAAATGATATTATTCCATATTTTATAGTAGATGGTATTTTAGATTGGAATTTTCGAGCAATTCAATCTAATAATAACTAGTGAAAAGACCACATTGGGATTTGTACTGTATTTTGTTGAACAATGGTACTCTTTCAATTCCCTTAAGTTAATAATAAATTATGTGTTCCAGTTTAAAATACATTAGAATTGACAGTATTTCACTGATCTCTTCTCCCTTTTTGGAACTGGGCATGTTAGCATGCCATACTATGAATATGAGGGTTCATGGTTTGCTTCTCGTTACCACAAAACTGTCCTTCACACTATGAGACTGTGGGTGTGATATAAGAGTGATTGTCAAATCCTACTATTTGACTAGAGTAGCCCAAAACTAGTGATGGATGTTGTTGACTAGTTACCTTTATTCTAGTCTATCAGTTCAAAATTAGAGATGGATCATGCAGACATCTCTTGCAGGGGTGGTACCAGCCTCTTCTTCCTCTTCCAGGTGAGGGAGTTGAGGTAGACTTGATAAAAAAACTGTTGGCACATACTGTGGTATTTAGGAAGTGGAGCAGTTTTAACAATAGGCGTTGTTCTTTGGATACAGCGCTAAAGGAGATGCTAAGACGCATTTCACTGTAGCTTCAGCTGCAGTAAGCCCACTCTCTTTACAATCACCCTGAGCCCTTTGTGCAAATAATGGTAATTCTATGATCCTTTATGATAATCATTATTAAAAGGAATGCAACTCTAAGTGCTAGCATATAATAGTGTGGTATTCTCAGGTGAACTGATTTTCACACAAGTATCAGATAGATAGATCTTTTAATAACAGCAGAGTCAAAAAGTCTGTATTTGAAAACTTGACTGGGATTTTGTATGCATGAAATAATGATGCTGGACAAGTTCTAGATGAAACAAACACAATCTTTATTATAAAGTGGAAAGAAAATGCTATATATATGTACTTCTGCAGATAAGACCACAGTTGATTATATACTATCTACCACAGCTTTCACTTTCTCAGGATTAATTTCTGTAGAACTAAACACGATTATCATAAAGTCTTTATTCAAACATCTCCTAGTAGAAGTGAACCAAGAAAGCTCAATTAAACTCAACAGGCAAACTCGGTTTCTTTGTCCAATCGACAGCGTCACCTCGTGATCTTTGTTCTTTTACAACATTTGCTGGCTGTAACATACAGACACCATCCATTCGACTAGCAAAGGATATTACAGTTGGTGACTCTTTCAACACGGATGCATTATGTCACTGCAATAGCCCCTCAGGTATAATATATATTATATACCATAGGGCCTAGAGAACATAGCAACTAGCACTATTGGGCAGTAACGTCGTTATTTGTAGCGATGTCACTAGCGCCGTTACTTTTTTAGTAACGTCCAAGGTAATGACACTTCTATTTTAATTTAGTAACGTTTTCGGTTACATAATTAAATTTTTAGTCGAAACAGTGCATTATTCGTTACTCATTACATTTTAAATTCAGTAATATTATAGCCTGCTAACATACTTAAAAATATAAAATAACTAATAACAATTAGTAGTTACAACTTTATGGTGAAAACAATAGCAATAATTAATAAACTAATAAAGATAACCATAAATGTAATCAATAATATATTTTTTGAATAGGAGTAATATTGAAAAACAGCAGAGGAATGAAGTATTGCACACGTATTCCTGCTGAAACATGTTTTAGGTGAGTTGTGAATTTGTAGATTTGTATTGAGGGCCGTTACATTAATCAAGGAAGCCTTTGGTATGTATTTTCTGTCAGTTGTCTGTAAACTATCAGAGTGGGAAATTATATGCAGCGCTATGTCATACGATAGTGGTAACAGTTCGAGCAAAACTCCCATAATACATGACCATATCTTGACAAATACCTTAAAGTTACTGGAAGAAGTAGTAGTGATACCTTATCATACGAATGCTTGCTTTGCTTGCCTTTAAAGAAAACTTTTAGTGCGAACAGTAAACCTGCAAGCAAAATTAAAAAAATATGTGTCCATAAAACACTTCTCCATTGCTAAGGAATTTGAGTTTACAGTGAAATAAGGTGTGTCAAGAAACAATTAAACAGTGAAAGTAAATGAAGGTAATGATAACACGCCTAAAAAGCTTGCAGTTGATAATTAAGAGAAAAAACAAACAACAGCTTCTAATGTTTGAGCAAAGCTTCCGAGTGTCTCAACAAAAGCTGAATGGGTTAATGTTGTGTTACGACAGCGGAAGTCACGCGACGCTGGAAGCATGCGCGCTGGACTTTCTAGAAGGATCATGACTGTTCCTGGCAACTCTAGTCTTTTCTAGGTGCTCTCTTTTTTGTATATAAGCCTGGCAAGTAAAGCGAAGATATAATAGCAGATAGTGAGATATAGAGACATATAATTGAGTCAAGCGAGCGGTTGTGACCGTAAGTAAAGTGTGTGAATCGTTGTGAATTATAGCGTGTGTTTAAGTTAAAGTGACTGTGGAAATTATGTGTATTGCAAAGTTGTGTTGAGAAAGAATAGACTAGTTTTATTTAAGAAAGTACTTGTATAGCGGAAGTTCCCCCGGAAGAATTTATACCGGAAATTAACAAATGAACAGAGACGCAAGAAATTGGTGTCAGAGAGTGGTAAGAAAAAAATGGAAACCAGAGGTGGCAAATTAAGCTACAACTTAGCAGATTTGATGGCAGCAATACAAGAACAGCAAAAGAAACAAGAAGAAAGACAACAGCAGTGGCAAGAAAACCTGCAACAGTGGCAGCTCGAACAGAAAAATAACCAAGAGAGATTACAGCAGTTGTTGGAGGAAAAAGAAAAGAAACAAAAAGAGAGACTACAGCAGTGGTTGGAGGAGAAAGAAAACAACAAGAAAAGAGACTACAGCAGTGGCTGGAGGAGAAAGAAAAGAAACAAGAAGAGAGATTACAGCAGTTGTTGGAGAAGAAAGAAAATAAACAAGAAGAAAGTCTCCAACAGTTGAGAGAAAGCCAACACACACAAATGGAAAAGATTAGTAACTTTCAAAGTGAATAAATACATTAAAGGAAGATTTACTGTCTTTTACACAAGGAGGATATATTAGCCATGAACCTAATAAGCCTCAGACAACGGGAAGTCCCTTCCAGACCCTGCAGCTAAACCCTAATGCAGACATCTTAAGTCCTGCCATGAGTCACATTCCAGACATGAGTGTCAGCAATAGGGGTGATCTAGTACAAAAAAAACCACAGGAATTCGAGGGGAATGCACCATGGGAAGCATATAGAGCACAATTTGAGCTCCTGGCAGAAATGAATGGATGGACAGAAGAGCAGAAAGCAGTATATCTGGCAACAAGCCTGAATGGACAACCACTGGAAATACGTGGATAGTTGTCAGCAGATGACAGGCACAACTATAGAGCACTGGTAGCTGCTCTAGGACTCAGGTATGGAACTC
>NW_013667858.1:57643-59002 GCF_000517525.1 Limulus polyphemus | reverse complement strand
AAACTTCAACACAGGGAAGATGCCACGGCAGGAAAGGCTGCTTCCCAGAAAGGTTGTTGGAACTGTGGAGAGCAAGGACATATGAGCAGCCAGTGTAAGAAGAATACTACCAATAAGTCAGCCTATGGGAAACCAGTAGTGGTTGGTGTTGAGGTACACCCACCAACCCGCATCGTGAAAGCCCCAACAGCTAGGTGTAAAATGGCAAGTACACATAGTGTCTATGTGACAGAAAAGCTAGATGGCCAAAGGTGTAACTTTCTCATAGATTCTGCATCTCAGCAAACCCTTGTGAGTATCAAGGTGCTAGATCACAAAGGAGTACCGTAAGCCATACAGAAGCTCTGTGGTGTGACAGGACATTATGAAAGGTTGTGGGGAACAGTTTGGGTAACTATTGAGCTCATGGGCATGAAGGGCAGACACAAAGTATACTTGGTTGACATTGATGACCCATGCATATTAGGGTTGGACAACTTACTTCCGATGAAGTGTGTTGTTAACTTCGATAAAATGACGATTGGGAACAACAAAGGCCTAATTCCGGTAAGTGTTAAAAGAAAGGTTGAACTAACAGCACTTAAGTCAACTACAATATCCCCTATGTCAGAGAAGAATATTTGGGGTAGAATAAAAGAACATCCCAAAGGAAGCCTGGTGCTTTTGGAAACAGTGGAAGACCCATTCAGGCCACGGATGTGAAGATTGGAAGGTCACTTGTAGCAGGTCATCAAATAGTACCACACAACAGTGGCCAATTTCTCTAAATGTGAGCAGACACTTAAGGAAGGGGCATTGTTGGATGTGTGCCAGGAGGTAGAGCCAGGCAATGTTAAGGCAAGTAATACGATCATAAAGAAAGGACATCCTCTCCCAGAACATTTAACTGACCTCTATAAGAAGAGCATATTTCATTTGTCATCATCACAGGCTCTTCAGATTAGAGAACTCTTGGCGAATTAAGGAGATCATGACCTCGGCTGCACAGACCTTGTGGAGAACAGAATAAACACAGGCAATCACCGTCCAATAAAGATCCTGCCGAGAAGTATAGCTCTGGCAAAGCGACAAGATATGGAGAAGGTCATGGATGGCCTAATTAATGAAGGGATAGTCGAGAAATCAGATAGTCCCTGGTCAGCTCCCGTCATGTTAGTCCAGAAGAAGGATGGGACCCAATGTTGCTGTGTGGACTTCAGGTCTCTTAACAGGATAACTGAATAGGACTCATACCCACTGTCAAGAATTGATGACACTCTTGATGCCCTAAGTGAAGACAGGTGGTTTTCAACTCTGGACTTTAAATTGGGTTTCAATCAAGTGAAAATGGCTGAAGCAGATAAACCTAAGACTGCATTT
>NW_013667858.1:54707-56974 GCF_000517525.1 Limulus polyphemus | reverse complement strand
CCGTACATACTGGATTGTGATGCTACTAATGTTGGAATTGGAGGGGTGTTGTCTCAGAAAGTGGGCGAAAATGAACATGTGGTGGCCTACTTCAGAAGGGTCCTGAGTAGACCAGAGACAAATTACTGTGTAACACGGAGGGAACTCCTTGCTATAGTAAAGAGTCTGACATATTTTCATCTTTATCAAAATGGAGCCAGGTTTACCATCAGGACAGACCATGCTGCATTACGCTGGTTAAGATAATTAAAAAACCCAGAGGGACAACTGGCATGTTGGATCGGAAAGATAGACCAGTATAATTATGATATTGAATATAGAGAAGGAAAATCTCATGGAAATGCCAACGGACTGAGCCAAAGACCCTGCAAAAATGACCACAGACATTGCTGCAAAAGAGAGGTTGAACTAACCAGGTGTTATCAAGCTGAACTCAAAGTGACTGAAGGAGTTGATGATGGTGAAGGGGAACCAGGTATAGATATTAAAACAGAGCAGAAGAAAAACCAAGATTTGAAGCCAATAATTGATTTTCTAAAAGCAAGTATTTGCACCCTGCTTGGGAGAAGGTGTTTAGCTTAAGCCCTGTGACAAAGAATTATTGGGCATAATGGGACCAGTTGAAGCTTGAAGATGGTATTCTTCTCCGGAGATGGGAAAGTGACGACCTGGCAAACAGTTATACTAAGAAAGTTACGGGAAGTTGTGCTGCGTCAATCCCATGATAGTTTAACAGGAGGACATCTCGGAATTAAGAAGACATTGAGTCACCTACTGCAGAGATTTTACTGGATAGGTATGAGGCAAGATGTGGAAGAATGGTGCCGGACCTGCAGTACATGTTGTGCTAAAAGGGGACCCAAGCATAAGGGACGTGCTCCAATGAAGTTATATTAAGTTGGCACACCAATGGAAAGAGTAGCCATTGACATTGCTGGTAATTTGCCCCAAACTCGTGCTGGAAGCAGGTACATTTGTGTGATGATGGATTATTTCACCAAGTGGCCTGAGGCATATGCAATACCAAATCAGGAAGCTACAACTGTAGCTCGGCCATTAGTGATTTCTTCTTCAGATTTGGTATGCCGTACGAACTGCATTCAGATCAAGGCCGTAACTTTGAAGCAGCTGTGTTCCAAGAATGTTGCAAGTTTTTTGGCATCCGAAAGACCAGGACAACGCCACTTCACCCACAGTCTGATGGTATGGTAGAAAAGTACAATTGGACAGGAATTGGCAAAGGTTTGTAATAGCCACCAAGATGACTGGGATGTCTTACTCCCTCCATTATTGTTGGCCTATAGGACAGCAGAGCATGAAGCCACTGGATACACTCCAGCAAAGTTGATTTTTGGTCGGAAACTTCGGTTGGCGGTGGATCTGTTAACAGGACGCCCACCTTACGAAGAGTTGGCTGAAAATGTGTCAGAGTTTGTGAAAGTGTTATCTGAAAGGATGGATAATATTGATCATCAAGTGCATTCAAACTTGAAAACGTCTGCTGTTTCGATGAAGCTGTGTTATGATTAGAGATCTACTGAAGTCAGCTTTGTACCAGGAGACAAGACCAAAGGGAAGTCTCCTAAGTTGTCTTCTCTGTGGGAAGGCCCATATGACATAGTGGATCGTCTCTCAGTCGTGACTTTCCAAATAAAATGTGGTCGGCGAGGTAAACCAAAGGTGGTGCTTGCCAACAGGCTTTGGCATTATCATGGTCCAGGACATTTCCGTTGGGACGAAGTGAACAACGGAACAAATGATGCCGCTGAAGACGTGTCACCTGGAAAAGCCACTGTCGAAGAATAAAAACTACTTGGTTTTGAGAAGGGAAACAGTGAAGCCCTTGAAGAAGTTACTACCACTGATGTGACTATTACCGATAACAGGACATTTCCTGATGGAGCAAATGAGCCCCATGTGAAGCAGAAGCCAATGAGACGGAGACCAGTACAGAAGAAGATACGTCCCATAAAATTAAGAGACTTTGTTGAATTTTAATTTTGTGTTTCTATATTCTGTACATTTAATTAAGTTATTGTTAATTATCTATTGGTTTAATGAAATTGGCTATTGTTTGGGACAAACAATACTGAGGAAGGGGCAGTGTTATGACAGCGAAAGTCACGTGATGCTGGAAGCATGCATGCTGGAGTTTCTAGAAGGATCATGAGTGTTCCTGGCAACTCTAGTCTTTTCTAGGCGCCCTCTATTTTAATATCTAAGCCCGGCAAATAAAATGAAGATATAATTGCAGATTGACAGATATA
>NW_013667858.1:50598-53884 GCF_000517525.1 Limulus polyphemus | reverse complement strand
TATATATATATATATATATATATATATATAAATTACCACATACATACAATTCCAAGCAATACCCCCTTAGTCAGGTGAGCCTGATGGCATTTACAATGGATGGCCCACTGCCTCCGTGGAATTACTTCCATTTGTGAAGTCACGCATGCATTGGCCAATTAGAGAGAAGCTTTAAAATATCACGACAGAAATATCTAAGAGAGAGAGAGAGAACAATTTGTATTATACAAACATGGGTATGGGAATGAATTAATAAATGAAGGAAGGAATGGTATAATGGGAGGAGAGAAGATATATATATATATATGATTTATGTAACAGATATCACAGCCCACATTCCTATTATTATTTTCTTCATACCTGGGAGTCTTTCCTTAATCTTAATAAAATCGTCTGGTGTTATACAGAATAAAATATTAGACGGACCATTCGTCGTCGTGGAAAGGTAAATTATATGTATATATATACACACAACAAACGCTTCCAAATAGTAGTAATATTATATTATATTACTCATGTTTGGATGCATTCGTCGGTTGATTGTTCTGGTTCACTTGATTGGACATCAGATCGTAACATTGCTATGTCATTATTGGCCATGTCATTAAATGTCTAAATTAAGTTTTTTGCTTATGTTTTAAGTTTAAATATTACAGTGATCACTTCTTTTACAGACTGATCCTCAATGATAAGTCCACCATCTTTCCTGATTAACTGCATGGTGATTGCTGGTAGTGGTGATTGTCAAGGTTTTATGTATATATGTGTGGGATGAGATTCTTCTACAGTAGGTGTCTCTGACTTGGCAATATATTCGAACAATACATGGACAGAACACAATCCACTTCTTTTAAAATAATATATATTTAAAAAGTCAATAATAAGTACAAAAGTTCTTTGCACTATGGGATATCACAATTGTATCTAAAACTCTAAATAATTCTCTTTTCTTGTCAAAAATCCACACAGGCTGATTCAATTACCTTAGAATCCAATTGACAAGACGAATTATTTTTCTCTACTCTTATCACAATAGTATCAGTGAATAAGTCACTTACGTTACCTCGTGGGGTACCACAGCTGTATCTTGAATTTTAAATATTGTCTTCTTTTCGTCAAAGTCCACACAGACGGGTTCAATTACTTTATAATACCCTTTGAAACGACAAATTAATTTTCATTATCTCCATTAAACTGTGAAACTCACTTTAAAATATCGCCCATTATGGCTAATCACTCACACGGCAGCTAACTTCACGTTTTCTAGTTTTTTTCTAAAATTTTACTTTCACTTCACTTTACTTTACTTTATGAACTTTACTTCTAACTTCTTTATAAATCACCCGACAAGGCTAAACTGCCAATCACTCAGTCCACATCTGTTTAAATATTTCTCACTTAACTTTTTTCTGATTCTCCTTACTTGCGCTCGCGAGTCACTTATATATATTTATTCAGCAAGACCTCGAATTTTTGACAAACTTCGCGACGCTATAATGGAACAATACTCAGTTAAGGTAACGAGAAAAACACCGAAGATTCGAGTAACGCGACGTCATAAATATTATTAAAGCTTTGTTTGTTTATTTGTAATTAAGCTCAAGGCTACACAATGGGCTATCTGTGCTCTGCCCACCATGGGTATCGAAACCCGGATTCTAGTGTTGTAAGTCCGCAGACACACCGCTGTGCCACTGGTGCGCATTAGTAAAGCAAACACAGCGTACGATTCTCAACGAGTTACACAATCAAACTTGTCACAACTATCGCCTTTAAAATAATTACTTTTAACTCTCTTGTTTTGAAAAGTAAATAATCGTTAAATTAAATCACCTAGTAAATTAAATTATAACACTAAACAGTCTTGTATCCAACAGTGATGATGCAGTCATAAATGAAGAAGATGATGATGACTCAGACAAACTTGCCGTAGAAATTCATTCTCTAGTTGATATATTGGCTGTTGATGATGAGGTATGGTCTCATTTGTGTATACGCATTTTGTCAGACTGTCAAAGGTGCGCCTCTCACACATTGACTCTGATTGCTACTGATGTAGAGAAAGCTTTAAATAACGCTAGAATAAAAAAAAAGTGTCTCGATCAGCACTATCAAAAGCTCAAACCCCGTAGAATAAACGGAGCAGAAGCACTGTAGTTACTGACACAAATGAGAAAGAAATAGAGAGATGTTTGGTTGTTCCTTGTCCAACTTGTTGGAATTCAAGTACTGGACACAAAAGTGCTCAAGTAGTTGGTGCTTTTCTAGATAAATCTCTTCTAAAGTCTGTTCACAATGATGCATTTCCAGATGTAAACAGTACTTGTTTTATATACAGAATACGGGTATTTATTTGAAAAATATCGAGTAATGAGTCGTTACTCCTTACATTTTAAAATAAGCAATGATATACGTAACGATACTACTATTTTTAGCCAAAGAAACGTCATTATGTTTTTCTGGTAACATGGGCAACACTGGCATTTAGAACAAGGTAACTTGAACGGTTTTCTGTACCACGGTTTGTGCTAAAACTGCATTGAAACTAGATAAATGAAGAACTTTAAAAATTCGTATAAAACTAAAAACAAGTAGAAAGCGTATCAGAATAGGCCTATCGATTAGGCTGTATCCGAACTTGTCCTAAATATATTTATAAGTTTGGTATTTTGTTTTACTTGAATTATTTTCAAAACTTAAAAAGGTAGAATATTTTTACAAGTCTGTGTACACAACCATAATTGAGATTATATTACACATATGTCTGAGTGTTTGATATAAACATCAGATGAAACATCCTCTAGAGAGAATGCTAATATAATACACATCCCACCCCTGGTGACCCAGCGGTAAGTCTAAGAGGTTATAATACTAAAACTGGGTTTTCATACTTGCGATAAAAATAGTATTTTCTTTATCGGACATCTTTTAATAGATTCAACATCCCCTTTGCTATTCATGGCAATACTGATAACCTCTGGAGAAAATTTTGTTGCTAAAGGAAAATATTCATGTGTTTTGACATGTTTTTTGAGTAGAATCCACGATAATTAGTTTTCGTGAACAACTGGTCTAATATAAATCTTTTTAACATGGAAAACCAGTTTATGATATTGTTGCGTCAGCGAGGTCACGTGACTAGTGTCACGCCACTTCTTTCTCGAACCTTCGTGAATTGTCGGAAGATTACTAGATTGGGGGTAGTCTGGTATATATAAGATGGGCACAACGTGACGGGACAATGTGTAGGTAACGAGTAATTGAACTGCAGTCAGAGGGTGTGTAA
>NW_013667858.1:44782-49991 GCF_000517525.1 Limulus polyphemus | reverse complement strand
GACTTGTGTCGCTAAAGTTTCGTCGGAACGAAGTTACGGAAAATTAAGTAACGACTGGAGGCGTAACAATATTTAAAAAATTATATTTTTATTGCTTTACTTTGATTTGACATAAAGTGCTACCATCTGTGGACAGTGTTTACAACTACCAATAATGTTTATATTTTTCCCTCAATCTATCACGTGTATTATTTCTTCGTAGTTAAGCACAAAGCTACACAATGGGCTATATATATGTGTGGTGCCCCTCCCGGGTATCAAAACCCGTTTTTTTGCGTTATAAGCCTTCAGATTTACCACCATGCCACTGAGGGGCTATCACGTGTAAAGTGCAGAAAGTAAATACCTGTTTGTTTGTTTTTTCTTCTGTATGTATCCGACAATTTAAACACACATTCTTGTACAAATTGCAATGTGTACTTTTTGCACTGAGGTCTATCCTTTGAAATTAAAAAAAAATATATATGTCATTAGCCTAAACTTAGTCAAAGTTCTGCAACAAATGTTTTTCAGAAACTCTATTTTGTTATTGGAAGCCCAACAACAGAAGCAAAGATTACCAATTGGTTTATTTCATCATTATAAATAGATATTTGTTCCCTCTACCGGAGAAGTTGTTGTGCTTATTTGGTTTTGCTGTTACTTGATCAAAGTAGAATATTTTTTATAGTTTATTCAAATGGGTTTTAATCACTATAGTTAAATTGAAATATACATTATGATTCGCAATAAATTAACATTCCGCATTTGAAACATTACCGTCACTTTCCCGCCATAACCATGATCTACAGAAGTGGCAGGTTTCAGGAAGTTTGAAACTTTAGGCCTACCCAAGGCAGATATTGAAAACCAGTTGTATAAACTGTGTACAAAATTACTTGTGTAACGATTTTCTGATTCAACGATCAAATCTGTTTCACTTTAGATTGATTGGCCTGTTGTTTGGGGAAGTTTTTCCATGTGATCGTTTTTAAATTATCCTATTTTTTCTAAAACATTTTGTATTATAATACTCATTGTGATAATAAAAAAAATATCACTTTTTATGCAAATAACAAATGGTACAGCGAAGAAAGCAGCGAAATGAGTTACGAAAGAAGTAACAGTTCAGAAACAAGTCTGAGAAGAAGAAGAAAAGTTAAAAAATCAATATTTTCAATAAATACTTTTAAATACTTAAAGCATATACTTGTATTTTTTTTTTTTTATATTTGTCTCCTTTGTCGGCTTATCAGAATAAACCTAGCTATCTTTCAAAGCAATGCTGAGGAATAGTAACCGATATTAAAAGGAAAGGTAAAGTCAGAATTGTTACAACGTTCGTCCCAAAATACGTGGCGCGGACGTGACTTAATGGTAGTGCAACAGTCTGTGGATCCGAGGGTTCATGACTCGCGTCCCGTTACTTCGGGACCATGGATACGTTAAAAATCTAATTGTCCCATCCCAATATACGATTAGAGTATCCCAAAAGTTGGGGGTGGATGACGTCGACTAGTTATCTTCTCTCTAGTCTATCAGTTCAAAATTAGGATAGATAACACTTGTGTAGGTTTGCGAGAGTATTGGAAACAAACTAAACCAAAACACGCGCATACACAAATCTTAGTAACTCTATACGCGATTTTCGTCATATTTATTTTTATGATCGCGTATTATTATGTTTATAAAACATTTTGCTTCCTTAGTTATGAATATGTATGTGTCCAAGACTTGAATCTGTTAGACTTTAAGCTTCGCACATAAAAGTCGCAGTACACATATGATGATAGTAAGTGACAAACGAATTGTTTCGCGGTTTCGAATGTTCGTTTACTTATAGTAATATTACTTCTGTCACAGATCTTCCAGTTACTTGCGCAACCTTAAGGAACTACAGTCTAGCACAGGATGTGGTTGAGCTCGAGAATTTCATGTATAGGGAGTGACTCACGAGCTCGCGCGCGCGGGCGAGCTGTGTCGTACCCAGTAAGTTGCCAAAGTGGTACCGTAAAGCTTGAAATTCAGAAGGTATCAGTTTTACAAGGCTCGCGGAAGCTTCAGCAACCCTCTGAAAGTTTTTGAAATATTTTAAAAGGTCAAAGCTCTTTCAGGTACTTTTAGAATCTTTGGTATTTTAAATACCAGTGTTTTACCGTTTATTTTGGCTACCTATAGTTTTAGGTACTTTAATATTATAAAGACTAATACTAGCCTATTTATTCCGTTGTCGGATTTCTTTTGAGGATAGATTCTATTGTGAAATACCTCATACAGCCCCCCTGCAAGTGTGCGTGTCAGCGTGAGTTACTATTAGTTGGCTGTAGAAGAGGAATAAATCGAAGTATTGACTTTTTATCAAATAAAACGAAGATTGTTTCTAGAGAGAAAACAAAGTAGAACATTGCGTTGAAGATCGTTACAATAAATAAATTTTTAAGTCAATTTTACAAGACTATTTCTTGACTTCGTTTTGTTCTGTTAACTATGCAGTCTCACCAACACCAGCCACAGTTCCTCCTTCCACTGGTCAACGTTCCAACATCATACCATCCCATTTCCATGATCAAGCAGGAAGAAGAATCCGAGTGGATGACCTCTGGTCAAAGTCAGTCTACTTGTAACAGCTTCATATCGGAAGATTCACTGACTATGTCTCCTTTATCTGTAGTAACAAGTTTTTCATCCCCTAAGCCTCGTGGCACAGGGGGTAGGAAACCTACAAACGAAGAAGTAAGTTTTTATGACAGACAGTTTATTGTCGTCTAATCTCAATTGTTCAGTAAATCAATGAATAGTATAATTGTTTTAAAACACTCAATGACGCTATTGTAATGTTAGTGTTACATGTGAATATCGTATCTTTTTAACTAGACGCTAGAGTTCGGAGTTTGAAAGGTATTGAGAGTAAGTTTATCCGGTTAGTTTAAATACAAGATGCTATTTCTTAGTACATTTTCTAGCTGTTTATTATTTGTAGCTATGCGAAAGCTACTAAGGCAATCTGACGCTGTCTCTGATTTGAACTATTGACCAGAGGGAAGGTAACTTATTAGCAGCACCTTACCACCCATGCTAATAGATTGAACTGTTGTCCTTATAACGCATTCACAGCTGAAAGTGCGTGGAATGTTTTGTAGTGTTGCACAGCTCCGAATTTCAAAGCTCCACCACAGGGCCAAACTGTTCCTTCCTAACTATTATAAAGATGTAGTCATTATTTGCTTGTTTTTGTATTAATCTAATTAATACTTGTTTATGTTTTTTAATGTACGATTACCTCCTTCCCTGGCCGAGCGCTGACCAATGGTTAATGTGCACGAGTGTGGGGCTAAGTTTCGTAGTTCGTGACCCGTTAACGCGAAGAAAACAATCACGTTCCGCATTTATGGTGTAGTGGGTGCGTTATAAGGTGACGGTAAAATCTCACTATTCGGTTAGACAGGAGTAGCCCAAGAGTTGGCGAAGGGTAGTGTTTACTAGCTACCTTCCCTATAGTCTATCATTTCAAATTTAGGGACCGCTGGCGCAAACCGCTTTCGTGTAGCTTTGTGAAAAATACAACAAACAAATAAATCAACCTTTCCCCCCCTTTTTTTTGTTAATTTCGAATATTAATATTTTTACACTAAACATTACTTTCTTTTCACGCGAGCTGAATGGCTAAGTTAGAACTTTCTATGGTCTAGGAGCAGCATTCCCTAATTCTGATCTACATTAACCAGGCGTCACAGTAAAGTTTTTGTTCAGCTTTAACCCGAATAAAGGGGACTGACTGTCATCCTTATAACACAACCACAGCTGAAAATACGGTGCATGTTCCTCAGAATTACATCGCGAACCTTAGACCTTGCGATTCGCAGCCCGGGACACAGGCTAACCAGTAGGTTACGCCCGGCCTTCAATTTCAAGCATTTGACAAATATAATCTTAAGGTAATTACAAAGTGCATTCAGTGATCAAAGTTTTACAGTTTAATTTTTTTAACAGCTTTTTAAAAAAATATGTACATTTATATACACATATTGTCGTGTAGACAGTGTCAAATTTGTATTCCTACATTAAACAAAAGTCGTAGTTAATCACCACAGTTCCCTTACCCTTTTGTAGGTTTGTTTGTAATTAGGCTATCTGTGCTCTTCCCACCACGGGTATCGAAACCTGGATTCTAGCATTGTAAGTCCGCAGACATACCGCTGTGCCACTGGGGGGGGGGGCACTTTTGCAGGTACTTCAAACCTCACAACTAAAACCTTTTTCTTGTTTTCCTGCAAGATAAAAATTTCACAACAATTGATATTTTTATAATCGAGTGGTTAATTACAGTTGCATGAAATATTTTCTTACGAATTTTAAAACTTATGTACAACTAATCTACACACATTTTGTAACGAGGGATTGTGCTGCATACACTTGTCGGTGACAAATTCCGAGTTACAGAAAATCATTACTAATTTTTTCCATTTCTTACAGTCCCCGGTGGGACAGCGGTAATTTTTCGGATTTACAACGTTAAAATCTGGGGTTCGATTTACAACCCTAAATTTGCTTGCTCATTATCATTCAAGTCACCCAGTGGGGCAATGGTAATTCTAAGGATTTATAACATTAAAATCGGAGGTTCGATTCCCTTCGGAGGACACAGCAGGTAACTCGATGTGGCTTTGCTATAACAAAACACACACTTACTTGATACAGATATCTATATATATGTGTTTATGCCACATGTATATTTAAACATTGTTTTACAGTGCAGAAGAGTAATTTTTGTGTGTGATAATGTGTGTATGTGTGTGTTTTTCATAACAAAGCCACATCAGGCTATCTGCTGTGTCCACCGAGAGAAATCGAACCCCCGATTTTAACGTTATAAATCCTTAGAATTACCAAGCAAAACTAAAGCTTGGTATGGCTTCTTGTATGTATGACATCTGGACTGTTTACGAATTTATAATTCATACATTGAATATATATTTGCATAATACATACTTTACTAGTTTTTTTTTCTTCTTCTCTGTGTTCCAAAAGAGATTAAGTGTATGTCTAATCACACAGGCCTACGAATTTAAACTTCATAAAATTTGTTTTGGTTTTAATAATGAATTTTCCATAATTCAGCCACGCAGGTTTTGAAAATAATATTATTATTTTTTTTTCTATCACGTAAGGATTTTTTTACAAATCGGAAAGAAAAAAACTCTAACTTAGATCAAATTATTATTTCGTTTAC
>NW_013667858.1:39427-44040 GCF_000517525.1 Limulus polyphemus | reverse complement strand
CACACGCGCTCGACCCAACTGTCCGTCTCTATCTCTGCAATTCAAATGCATTCCATTGTTGCCATCACTTCTTGGCGGTCTTATATACATGAAACCGCATATCTAGTAACACTCGAGCATTCACGAACCTTCGAGAATATGACGTGTTACTAGAGTCACGTGACCCCCGCTGTCGTAACAATACGAATGCATTACTCTCGTTTACACTTTAATGTATTTCCAATCACTTGTAATGTTATTTGAATAAAAGCAGTCAGGCAACGGATAAATCACAGAGGTTTTATAGTTTTTCCTGTAGAAAATTACAGTGCTTTGTTAACGTATATATATATATAGCTTTAATTGCCATTTATATTTTTTCACTAACATGAGAAAAGATCATTCTAGAGTTGGAATATGCACATAGATATAAATCTGGAACGTGTACCGGTAGTTCGTTTAATAACAATAACAATACACAATAGGTTTCATATCACGCTAGGCCATTTGATTAAATTCTATCGTCAACTTTCGCTGTTGAAAACCGTCAAAAATATCAAAACATGCTCCATATTTATGGGACTAATTGTTGAAAGAATCGTCGGTGATGTTTATTCCAGGCTGCAAAGTCTTAATGATGCTCTAAATGTTACTAATAATTCTCTCAGCATGTTAATTAGAACACAATTTTAGTCCTAGTATAAATTTATAGGACTTGTAACTTTTATTCCCGAGAACTAGAGAAAATGCAAATGAAAAGTGAGAAAGACCTAACACATGCATGATCTCAATAATGACATGTTATTCTCCTTATGACCTAGTTACTGACAGGTACAAATAGCAGTTATATGTAAAGTTACGTACAGGTAATGAATATACGAATGATATGGGTGATACGGTTCACACGTATTATTTAAGAATTAAAGTCTGAGTGGCAGATTCCTTATTTGTACTATGATCTGCCTTGACAACAATAGAAGGTGTATTGTGTCAATAGTTAAATAATGTGCCCCGAAGGTGTCTACTCGCATAAACAAGATGAACATTCGTTTAGGCAGGATTAGAGTAAATTCATGTATGAGACTTTTTCTTCTTTTTGTTAGCTATATATTTTGTGCGCAAACAATACTAAGTGTGGGGCCGCGTATACCAGATTCAATATTATTACTGATTAAGATCTCTACCAGCCTACCTCAAACTGAAATTCTTTTAGTTGGGATTAGAGACCTTAGACCTGGTCAAATAATCAATCGACAGGATTTGACCTCCTGAGTCCCAAACTGTAATTAGATCTCACAACAGTCAAGAAATGATGGAGATATGAGGCTAAAAGTTTGTACTTGAAAGAACAAAATAAAAAAAAGCGAAAATATTTGTCCGTTCAAGTAAAAACAACAGCAATAGGTATAAAATTTGTACAAACCTATGTTGTTGCTATCATTTTGTTTTTAAAGCTTTTACACAGGAAAAAACGACGAAATGATAATACTGTTGTAAGCTATATTTTCAATGATTTAGATGGGATGTTAGCTAGAAGGCGAATGACGTTAAGATCAAGTTAAGTTTATGAAAGTAAGCTTAGAATACCTAGAAAGTTATAGATATTGGCGTCATGTATCTAGTAAATTAGGGAAGTATAGAGAACAAGAATAGATTATAACTACAAGAATCATCGAAGCACTGAGTTGGTTGTTCTTATTTGGTAAACTGCCAGTCATTCAGAGAATTATCTTACTGAAGTACTTGGATCAGTGTTAGCTTGATCTATTAGCCGTGAATTGTACAATTAAGTTTATTTGTAAGTTAGTTTGAGTACTATTAGCGATGTATTTCCATTGAAACATCACTTGAAACTTAGGCCCAAGCTACAACAGTATACCAGTGTAGAAAGGTTAAGAAATAAATAAACTATTTTTTATCCTTACGTTGACTGGACTTAGTCTTATTTTCACCAAATGATTTAAAATAACATGCCTAGCAAAAGAACACGTCACAACGGCACTGTATGAGAGTTTCTAGGCTTAAAATCAGACAAGAATAACTAAAAAAACGTGCATTAAAAGATAATAAAAATAACATTAGGAAGAAAGTGCTTATTGTTAATTTTTATGTAAGTTGACTTGTAATTTATGTTTGGAAGTATTCTCTTGACAACAATATGTTGAAAGCAGGCTTTGCAGTTCTATTTAGTTCTATATAAATCTGAAAAAATACAGCCATTTTTTGATTAGATACTACTAATAGTAATTCTTGTCTGTCAACATTTCTAGCTATTGTTTTTAGGCTTGTGACGTAATGTTTCATAGGGTATAAATGTATCATAAGTTGAATTGTAAAAAGTAGAAATAAGGTCCCATCAGTTGTTGTACAAACATTCAACATTTCAACTCACTGTCACAAACTGTTTTGTGCATAATTAATTTACAAAAATATGTTTCAAAGTCGACGGATTCCATAGGGAACCTTATCGGTAATTGTAGGGTCAAAAGAAACAAAATAAAGAATTCGTTCCTCACTATATCAGATCACAACTTTTGGAGCAGTTTGTTTCATCAGTTATATGTACAATGAAGATGCGATAAAAACACAGCTGGTTCTCTGTGAAAACGATAGGATTATAAGTCGTGACGAAACACTGTATTTATAAAAACCACCTGTTTATTGTGATATGTTAAATTGTTAGCGTATGAATCAATCTCCTCCCAATCAACTCCGTTTATGCCTATCTTCGTGCACTGTTGGTTCAATGCCAAGTTACCATAAGATATTTTAGAGTTTCTAGTCTAAACATCCAACGAGATCAGCAATAACACTATTTCCTTTTTTCATCTGTCTCCACAGGAAAGTTTGGTTTCTGTCAGTACTTTTAATCATTAAAGGACAGAGACCCGGTCGTTTGGCATCTTCTCTGGTTGTGGTGTAACTAAACTGAACTACATTGCACTGTGATAAGAGGTCCATGCTGCGCCTGCCAAAAAAAGGCACTAACGTTTCACTTTTGAAAAAAAGAAAAAGAAAATTGGTCCACTTTTCCTTTCGATCACGCTGTTCTATATTTATCATTTAGCTTTCTATTACACTAAATAGAAATATGTAATTAAAAGTTATATATATTTGTCTATTGATGAAATGTTGGATTGTTGTGTTGCAATTAGTACGTCTTGTATATATTAATTTCAGCAAACCGTTAAATTACCAGTTTGTTTAAATACGTTTCACTATCGGTGGGGGGTCGCACGTCGTCATATTTAGTAATTTTTATATTGTTGCCATTGCCGTACGAAGCAATTTGGGAGTGGTCAAGCTATTACCACGTTGTCATTTCTAGTGAACGTCTGGGGGTATTTCCCCCAGAAAATGTTTAGAATTTAATGCTGTAGGGTCTAATCTTGAGCCATTTTAACAACAAATACTGCATTCACACAACGCAATGTATTGAATTAAAAAAAGCATATTTTAATACATAAGTTGTAGCTATACATACCATGAAAAAGTGGTTAGGCCTTGGCCTTACCGCTTACTATTACTCTGGTTGCATATTACAGTATCCATTGTAAAAACTGACCAACAATTTGGTGAAATCGTTCACCTAACTAGAAGCGAGAAGTGGAAGGGTTCACACGAGGATTTCCAACATGAATTAGTGGATTTTAATTACAATACTGAATATTTTGTGTGATTCGTATGCTCTGAGGGATTCTGTAATAAGAAAAAAGAAACATAATTTAAATTGTTAAAAGTAGAAGTAAGGTCCTATCAATTGTTGTAGGAACATTCAAAATTTCAAGTCACTGTCACAAGCGTTTTTTTGCAGAATTAATTTACAAACGTCTTTAAAAAGTCGACACAGAGAACCTCATTGGTAATTGTAGGGTCAAATGAAACAAAATAAAGAATTCGTTCCTCACTATATTCAGTTGTATATACGATGATTCTTAGTATGTGTGTTTTTACCTATATGCTAAAATATACAATAGTTCCCGTCATACAAATACACATGCAAGTTGTTTTAGTAAAGAAAAAAAAGAGGACTCGAACTTTAGGGATACTTGGATGAATATATAATTCATCGTCGTCGAGGCCTCGTTACCCGATTTTTTTTTTCCATAGAGGGCCTAAAGCTAGCGCTATATATAGTAAGACATCACGTTACAAAACCTAGTAAGGAATATACCCGTGAAGTAAGAAGAGAGTATAATCATGTTTTAACCGACGTATTTAATATAAAGTATTCTCCAAATGTATAAAAGTCTTGTTTCAACAGTCCTGTTTTGAAAAAAAAAAAAAGTTATTTGGATAGATTTTGTTTTTAGAAGTTTTGATTTATTTCGTATGCTAAATGGCCCCTATATAGGTTTGTAATTCAACATATAAAGATACAAATCAACCGTTTGATCATTTAACGTTTAGGATCGTTTAAAGCCATTTGTCATTAAGTAACCAGAACTTTTCAAATGTGTAAAATGTATGTATGTCAGACTAGAAGAAAGCTGATCTAAGAAATATGCCTTAGAGGTTTAAATAAAAGATCAGTATCAATCTTACATGAAAAACAATTACGATTAACCATTGTTAGTGTTTTTCTTTGTGTGTGGCCACAATGTTTCTACAATGCAACAGAATACCCATTTACA
>NW_013667858.1:34261-38707 GCF_000517525.1 Limulus polyphemus | reverse complement strand
ACCGGGACAAGTCCCGGTATCCCGATAGGCCAATCCGCCCCTGCCCATTTACCGCATGATCTATATTAATTTCAGTCTGTAAAGGCTTTCAAGTGTATTGCACCTGGTCTTACTTTAAAAGCTAAAAGAAGATAAATCGAGACTTTTTATGTACATCTTATAACATCTCACCAACCTACAAAGTTGTATAAACTTCAAGGGCATGGGCATAAACGTTTACATGATGGAATTTCAATTATTTTTCTCCTTTTAGGATCTAATTAAGTGATATTTATTAATTATATAAAATATGTATTTAATATAGTTTTTTCTGTGTTCAGAACACTATTCGTTCATGGTCTATTAATTAAATGTACATCTCCTACTTAAAAAAAATGTGGCTCAGAGGTTAATGTGGAGGACTATGGATGTGTGGGTCATTCGTCCACGTCCGTTTTCCGAAAGAAAGAAAAAAGTAAAGAAATAAAAATTCGCGGTCCGCGTTTTCCTCAGTATTCTAACATTTTATGATGTACAAAAGACTACAAACATCGTATGATAACTAAGAAAATGGTAAAATACATATAATGAACATTTTTTTTTGTCCATTTTTATTACCTCTAAACTCGCGACTTAGCCAGATCCAGATTGATAATAAACCTAGAGTGTATAACGTCCAGCAATTTTTGACATTCACTGACAAATATGTTAGAATATCTGTGAATAAAAGCTTCCGTTTCATGAAGACAAAAATCAGTAACGTTTTTGTCACATAGGAGTTATTAACCATTCTTTGACACTCTTTTGACCATTATTTACCATGTTCTGGTCAAAGGTCAATTGTTTTAAAGTGTAGAAAAGTTTTGTTTGTTTATTTGTAATTAAGCACAAAGCTACACAATGAGCTATCTGTGCTCTGCCCATCACGAATATCGAAACCCGGTTTCTAGCGTTGTAAGTCCGCAGATATACTGCTGTGCCACTGGGGGGCATAGAAAAAGAATGTCAGACATCATGGAAAAGTCAGAATACGATCCTATGCCCCCTTTTACCTGCAACTGGAAAGTGAAAATGTGTTTTAAGTGTAGTCGGTGTGGTTGTCACCGTTATGACATATTCACTAAAAAAATAGTTATAAAAATAAGGTCACAGAGAGTTCGAAAAACAAACAAACAAAAAACAAGCAAAACTAGAAGCGAGAAGTGGAAGGGTTTTAATTTGAGAGCAGAACCTGCTGCTGTCTTGGACCTTTGTAAATAGCTATTCATATCAAGCTCACCCATTACTCCCATTGCTATAACATTTTACAAAGGTCATACTTTTGTGCAGTTTTTTCTGTTCTTTTTCGTTAATTTTAATGGTTACACACCCATGGTGGTGGCGCATGAACCATTTCACTGCTCATAAAGTTAAACTAAAATGAATTATAGTTTAATGGGTAAATTATCGTGAAATTAAGCTGTTTGGTTTGTTTTTGAAATTCACGCCAAGCTACACGAGGGCTATCTGCGCTAGCCGTCCCTAATTTAGCATTGAGAAGGCAGCTAGTCACCACCACCCACCGCCAACTCTTTTACCAACGAATAGTGGGATTGACCATCACATTATAAGGCCCCATGGCTGAAAGGGCGAGCATGTTTGGTGGGACGGAGAATTAAACTGTAAGCTCGAGGAGTTATAACGCTAAAATTGGATTTCGATACCTGTGATGGAGAAACGTCAGAAATGATATTCAAATGTTGAATATAAGTTAAGACATTTTGTCTATTGAGAACTCAAGATTATTGAAAGAGAAATATGTTAATAGATAAAAGATTTCCATAATAGTTCTTCAGGCTTAATTAATGAATCAACAGTTTGGATTTAATCAAAGTTTTGTTTATTAGCATTTGCAATAAATACGTTTGGTGTTTTAAGCACATTTATTTGTTGTTGAAGTTCAAGTGTTTGGTTAATTTTAACTAAACCTGCACTCTTAAAGACAGGAACTGATTTTTAGAACAAACAAAAAACTAAAAGAATATCTAACTTATCTTGTTTTGTACAATAATAATCTTTCCTACTTCAAAATCAACTCGTTTATTAATATCAGCGGATTTAGTTAAAGCTTTTCTTTGCTGTTTAGTGACGTAATTTTAATTCTTTATGGGAATTCTTAGGCCTAAAATATAAATAATCAAAACCGTCCACTAAAATATAAATAAAATTAGATTACGAAAATAAATTGCTTATTTTTATTTCACATATAAAGTTACTTCATTGTAGACAAGTATCCTGGTATCTTGAAATAATTATCTCAGTTTAATGACATTTATTTTAGAACAGCGTACGAAAAAAATAATAATCCTGCTATAAATCTGTATCATTATTGTTCTCGTAAAAAATAAGCCTGACGCTGTCTTAGTGGTTAGTTTGTCGGGCTGCGTATCAAGGATTTGGGGTTCGAGACATGATGTTGCTGTGATCTCCAACCTTTCAGCTTTGGGTGTGTTATAAAAGTGGCAGCCAATTTCGTGTTTGGTTTTAAAGAACCAGATAAAACTTCCTGTGGCGGCAGGTGCTGCTAGATAACTGCATTTTTTTTCTTTTCGGTTTTTCAAAAATAGAGACGGCTATACCTGAACCCTAGGGGACTCCGACCTGGCCGTTTAGCCCGCGTTTGCATAAGGTAGTTTTCAGGCTGAAATTGCCTCCCGTTGGCTCAACTATAACATTGAAGGCTTATTACGATAAATTTCGAGTTTCGATACCCGTGGTGAACCCAGCACAAAAAGCCCATTGTGTAGCTTTGTGCCTAAATACAAACAAACAACAAAAAAAAAGGTGGGGGTTGGAAACTACAATTCTATTCCTCGGCAGAATATATACAGTATATATATATATATATATACATATAAGTGTGAGGATCTCACAACAAATATAGAATATTCTTTACTTATGAAGTTAACAAATATTTTGTGATTGTATGGTATATTGGTAAGTTTGAAGTTATTAGCTTGTTTATGTGTAAGAGGCCTCAATAACAAAAATGAAACAGTGTAAGCCCATAGCTATTAAGGTTACAGTATTATGTTTTTATATAACTTTGTGAAATAATTGTAAATTGATAATTTTTTTCCCATTATTTAGTGAAAAAAAAGAGCCCTTTTGTTCATATTATTAAATGCCTTGAACTGCTTGAGTACCAGAGTTTTGCTTTCTTCCGATTGCACTTCCTTCTGTATTTTTAAGACGGAAGTGCGTCAATACGTCATCGTCTCACTTACGTAATGCATCCGATATGGCCTAAAATGGTTGGTCTGCTTTATTTCCTTTATTTTGTGATGTAATTTTCTTTTTGTATACTCAATCTCAAAATGCATACCTGCCACACCTTACATGTTATATTAATTTCGAATAATTCAATCTTTTTAATTTAATAATAATTTATTTTCTTGTCCTTCACACCAGGTGTCGCCAGAAGAAGAAGAACGTAGGAAAATTCGTCGTGAAAGGAATAAGTTAGCTGCTGCCAGGTGCCGAAAACGACGGTTAGATCATACAAACAACCTAATGAAGGTGAAAAAAAATCTCAGGTTTTAATATTAATAATTTCGTTTTGATCAAAATTAACACAAATGAGCCAGGGAAGTATTGAAAAGCAAACACAGCTTTTGAGACGTATATATATATAAATGTATTATTTTTACGAAAATATCACATATTCATCAAAAAGGACTACTTTTGAGAATAAAACTTATATTTATGTGTATTTTCAAAATAACTGCTGATGAGAAAATCGTTTACAGACTGGAACTACAACGTATTTTTTTTCTTTTACTAACATTGTTCCATCAAATATTTTTTTTAGACCTATCACAATTTTCATGTTGTAGCGTGGGATATTAACATCACTCGTAATTACTTGCACACAACCCCCTGTGATTACATTGCGAACGATAAAAAATATGGTAATTTGAGCCTGTTTATGTATTTTAAATATTATACACTGGTAAAAATGACACTTGACTCTAGAATGTTATGTTTCCAAGTAGTTTTATTTAGTAAAGGAAACCGATAGATGACGGGTCGAATTAGGGAGAGTGCCGCCATAAAACCCGTTGCCCGACATCATTTCTTATATAACGTGCAACTCACGAGCAGTAACCACACATTTATGAAAAATTTGATAATATCTTGTAAATGTTCTTAATATTATACAGTTGTTCTAGTTATCGTGATTAATATTTCTTCTTATATATTTATATATATTTATCAATTAATGTTTGAATTAGATCGCAGATGTATCTCACAGATAACAAATTACACACGTCTGATTTTCCATTATAATGTGATGAGAGTTTCAGGCCACATGATAAATATACAATTATTCAAGAAGATATAGGAATAACCACTTTAAGAACAAGAAAAGAACGTTTAATATAATTAACATTCAAAACGGCCCGGCATGGCCAGGTGGATAAGGCG
>NW_013667858.1:25888-33981 GCF_000517525.1 Limulus polyphemus | reverse complement strand
TGCCTTCCCTCTAGTCTTACACTGCTAAATTAGAGACGGCTAGCGTAGATAGCCCTCGTGTAGCTTTGCGCGAAATTCAAAACAACGCATGCTAATCATAATAATTTTTGGAAACTTACTAAGTAAGTAAGTAAATCAGATAAAAATACAAAATTGAGAACGGCGAGGCAAGTTACGTCATCCAAAATTGATACGTGATAACAGTGATCTTGTTGTTATTTGTAATTATGGCATAGGTTTACCGTTCTTCCTAATTTTTGAACTACTGACCAGAAAGAAGACAGCCAGTCAACAGTACCCTACCATGTTAAGGAAATTAATATCACTCTTACAACACATCAACAGATTAATTAAATTATGGGGAATATTTAGCGGTATCGCACGGATTCGAAATCCAGATAACTCTATAATAGGGCCAACCCGCTCCCCATCTGGCATTGAAATAATTAAGTTTAGTTTTTATGGAGTACAAATAATATATATATATTTCTCAATATTGCAGCATTAGTTTCACAACTCTTTTTTTATTATTATTCTGACAAACAGCGGGGTCGCCGAAAGGGTGAAATTGTATTTGAATTATTAAATTCTTTACACTTCCTTCCTTAGTTCACGAATTATGACATGCAGGATGCTTGGTATTATTCACACACACACACATATGTGGATACGTACAAGAATGATTAATTGTATTCTACATTATTGTCATTACTGAAAACTTTTAAACGCTAGACAGGAAAATATAGATTTCTCATTCAAAAAAGGGCGTTAGTTCTACTAATTTACGTTAAAAGACGTCTTTGTAGAAATTTAAGAAAATTAGTAAATAAGGCCATTGATGTTTTCTGATTCTCCATGTAGGTTGCAGTAAACACGTATTAAATCATCTAAATACTCAAAAAATGTGATAGTCTGAACATAGCAAGATATAGTTTTCATTCTCATTTCCCAAAATTAGTTATATATATATCTATGTAACATGTACCTCGAAAGTTATAGTAGGCTTGGTTAGGTTATATAACAGTAACTTTGTTAAAATTTTGTATAATACAAGTAAAAAGTACTTAAACTAAGTTTCGTTTTGAGTTTACTTACTGATTAAATATCTTCTATTACAATTTACAGCAAATAAGATTTGTTTTTAGAAGCTTTATTATAATAAAATCAAACAATCCCAGAATAAACAGATACCCAGGCACCATATGTCTTTGATCGTTATTGCCCACACAAATTTCTAATCTTATGCAAATATTTTGCTTAAAATATCCCATAGTTTTATATTTATTCATATTTTGTTTGTTCAGCCATAGATAAATAATCTGTAAAATTCACGTGGATTGATATGTACAAGTATAAATAACCACTATCAATTGTAGAATTTAAATACTAAAACGTTCTTTACCGTTAAAACTTGTGTATTTGAGAATGATCGCACCAGTGATCGATTGGTTGGTTATCTTAAACCAAAGCCACATTTTGCAATCTGCTGTGTCCACCGAGGGAATCGAACGCCGGATTTTAGCGTTGTAAGTCTGTAAAACTTACCGCTGTACCTTTTCAAAAAACAAATCTTACTTACTATAAAAGCTGTAAATTATAATAAAATAAGTTTAAACTAAGTGTCTTATAAACGGCTGGAAGTTTTCCTTTGATGAGAATCAAAACAGCGAAATCTACTTCGTAACTGGTTCGCCAAAATGTCAGTGGATTACACAAAGCTCATTTTACATGTTTAAATCAAGGTCTGTATTTTTGTGCTACATTTGGCAAGCCTATTCAGAAATTCACGCCCATATATAAAATTTCGCGTGGTTTTGTTAGGTCTAAAGATAAAAAAAAGAGACTGCGTGTTTATTTAAAGGTCATTCGAGGTACTATTTTAATAATAATAAGTTAGATAATGTACTATCTGTGATAATTTCAGTAAGAAAATATTTCATCATATGCTAGCTTCATAAAATAAATTATTAGGTTTTTGATTTAAACAAATAAACATTTTGATGCATTAAGTACATCCAGAGGCGCAGGGCAGAATGTACGGGCCTCCCTGTACTGTGGGGGCAGTTGCTACGCCCCTGAGTACATCCCCCCCCAAAAAAAGAACAAACTCAGTTAGAGTAAATGTTTCTTTTTTTTGTGTGTGTGTGGATAATTGATGTAAGCTTACAAAACCGTTTTCTTCTGGAAAATGAATGCTTCCTTTTCTATTTTTTTTATATCCAAGCCGGTCTGAGAATACCACAATTACTCACTTCGTGAGTTGTTCTTGCCTTCTGACGCCACATTTTGTTTGAATCAACCAACCACAACCGTTGAAGGCACGTGGCCAAAGTTTCCTGCCTGTAGTTTCTTAGCAAATTATTAAATTGTGGAAGTTCCAAAATTATATTTTAAAGAACCTCATATAACTGGTTTGCGTTATTTTTATTGCTGTCAACTATAATGCTGTTTCCTACCCTTGTTATCCACGTAACTGTAATATATACTTTTAAATTGACTGATTGTAAAATGCATATATAATATGGTCAGTCACATCTGTTTGGAACAGGCGCCATGGAACCAAAATGATTTTGTGTCTGTGGTTTTCTCATTCTGACTCAATAACAAAGGTAGACCCGACATTTCAGTTTGGAACGAAAACCCGCGTTATATTTTTATGTAAACACAGAAAACTATTTATTTGTATAGCAATAATCTCCTTAAATTAACAAATACTTTTTATGTACAACATAGTTCAATTTGAAGACCATTTATTAATTTAACGTGGTTTATTCTAAATATATAGTTTTTCAATTCAAAACAAAGTGCCCAGGGAATACCACACAAAATTAGGTTTGAAACTCTGTCTTGAAACGTTTCTTACTGACATTTTAAAAGTGATTGAAATGTTTTGTTTTTTGCGAGTGTTCACAAGGACAATTGTGTAGAAAATAATGACATTATGTATTGACCATGTTTAGCAGCTACCCTTTACCCAGATTTCTACTTGAATAAGTAAAACCGTTTTGAACTCAAGACCTTGATGAAAAACCTAATATTCTCTCCAGTTTTATCTGGAATCGTTTTAATATAACTTGTACATATTTGTATTATTATTTATATTCGCAGGAGACTGAGTTTCTAGAAACTAAGCGTCTGGCTTTACAAAATGAACTTCAAATACTCAAGTCTCAGAAGGAGGAACTTGATTTTCTACTGACAGCCCATAAAGCCACATGCAAGCTGGTCACCACACACAGAGCTATTGAGAATGGAAAAGGGTCATCAGATAGTCTAGTGTTAAGGAATGGGCCTAACCATTCATACTGTGATGGAATCTCTATCAGATCAAAGCCAGTTTCTAGGCCAACATCTCTTCCAATCTCATCTACATATCTGTGCTCTTCAGATCTTTCAACCATGGGAATGTTCAACATGGATTCTCTAATGGAAGGTGGAACCGGACTGACACCTGTATCCTCTGGAGCTACAGCTGTGATTTCATGTTCAGGACAACAGAGGAACTCAGGTAGTGAATTGTCCAGTCCAGACAGCAAGAACCCTCCAAAACTGGTGTCTCTGTGACACAGTACCTTGAATTGTCCAGTCCAGACAGCAAGAACCCTCCAAAACTGGTGTCTCTTTGACACAGTACCTACAGTTATTCATTCTAGTGAGAAGAATTGACCTTTCAAATGCATATTTCTTTGTCTTATTTCTCAAAAACTTTGAAGCAGTTTAGGAGAAAATGGCCTCAGTGATTGTTTTCCTTAACTTTTCTCCATAACAAATTCTGCAACAAATCTTTCTTAAACGTTGCTTATCCAAACTTAGGACCTTGAATATGTTACAAACAGTTCTGAATATTTGTTACAAGTTGTTTACAGCCATAAAGTTTCTTCTGTAACTGAAATTTTATTTTGCTTATCTTCTCTAGATGTAATCTTTTGTATCCTAATTCCATATATTCAAATCTTCCAGAAGCTTCTGTATTGTAGTGTATTTTACTTACTACTATCCTTAATAACTGAGCAATTTTTGAATTTTTTATTCATACAAAATTTTTCATTTTTCTGTCTCCTCACATTAAAAATAAGCCTCTGTGATAAACTCTTAACATCCTGCTTGGGAATACCCAAATACACTTGTTTCTCAGTTAATCCTTTACCAACAAGATATTTGAGGTGTAACAATATTTACTTTACAGTTGTAGTTTTAATCATAAAACATATGCAGAGATCAAACCTGATTCTTTGCTATCAAGTGTCAGTTGATTTGATAAAATAATCTTAATGTCATATTTGGCATTCAAAACTTTATATGTTTTGTGAAATATAAATTTACAACTCATATTTTTAGTGTATTTGTAAGAGATTAAAACAAAAGTGTTTAAATTAACATGAGATAATCTATTTATGTTTCTTCTTCACTGTAGATGAAACTGACTGTCATCTAGTTTTAACATTTGACCTTATGTAATAAATATGTATGCAGGAAATAAACCATACATTTTCAAAATTCTGGATAATGATGAAAAGACAGAGGTATGATAAAGAGGCTATATATATATATATATAATTCTATTCTTTAATCTACTGTTGACAGATGTTAATTAAGTATATTGCTTTCATACAACATCCGGACTAACATTTTGGGTGTTTAAAACAATTGTGGTAAATTGTGAAAAACGTTTTCAAATTTATATGCTAAAGATATTTTTCATGTCAGAAGAGCATGCAAGATTTATTTATTTGTGATGCTGAAAATATGGTAGTTAACTTCTTCTAAGCTTTATTGTTTGGTGTCATTAAAATTATATTATTTGCCATCCAGAAATCTAGTAGAACTAAGTCAAATTTTTTTTTTTTGGTTGCCCAAATTATTTGGTGTTTTATTCTCTACACAATAAATCCATTTTTTATGATCACATTTGTTATGAAGTTTCAAAGTCTGTTATATGTTTGTACATACAAACCCGAAATTATAAAATTTATTATTAATTTTTATTGAGTTTACAATCTAAATAAGAATCAGATGGTCAAATCTTTATACAAATCTTGTTCATAATGTAGTCATTTCTTTTGAAAACACACAATGATAAGATAAAAAAATTAATATTTATATATCCATAAAAACTATCCCAATAAATGCAATAAAGCTGAAATAAACAAAACAGGAATAACATCAAGGAAAATGCAGTTTTCGTACCATTCTTTTTTTTTATATATACTGAAATCAACTAAATAGTAAAATTTACTTTTCTTACAGACAAGAATAAAAACATTCTGCTGAAAAATCTGAGCCTCTGGGTAAAATAGGCTCTGGTAGATTACTATACACCTATAATTCCAATGGCAACTTAGATATACGGTTATGTATAATAAGCTATAAAGAACCCTTGTTCACAGTTTATGAAGGGTAAAAGCAGTCAATATTGTATACTTCTTTTCTTCAACACAGGCTTTGCAATGAAACATAGTATTTAATAAAAATACAGGAACATACAATGAAACTAAATATACAGTTCTATGGATTGATGTGAAGCAAGCTTTCTTATGGCAAATATTTCTACTTCATTTGCAATACTTAAGAATACATAAGATCAGAAAGTTAGATCATGAAACCCAAATATTTTAAGGAAGGTCTACCTTCTATAAGTATTTACTCATTTTCTTGAATTCTGATACAAATCTTGCATGCATTCAAGTCTACTTTTGATCTAATAAAAATTAATTTACATGTACAGGTAAATGAAACCTATTGTAATTTTGTTTCTTAAACACATTGTTAAATAAAATATTAAAACTGAAAAAAAGTCTTAAAAGTTGAAATACACAAGAATCCAAATACAATTCAGAAGTTAGTTATTTAAAAAGTTCAACTTTTTTTTTTTCATTCACAAACCAGTTCAAAGTTTTCAGCATCCATCAAATCTTGGTTCACCTGTGATGCCCAATTCTCATATTCGTCCTAACAATAAAGAAATCCCCAAAACATTAATTTCAACCTTCATAATCAGGTCACTTTATACTACAGTATTCATATTTAGTTTGGTTTAAAATCTCTTTAAACCATTCTGAACTAATTTTCAAAAGTACTGCACATACTTTTCCAACAATATCTAATATCTACTAGAGTTTAGATAGAGTTTTGTGTAAAGTAAATATATTAGACAGATAAATTCTGATTTGATCTTGAATAGAAGATTGAAATAACTTGAAAGGAATTTAATAAACTTAATATAAATATCATAACTGACAGTTTATAATGCCTTGCATGAAAAATATTTGTTTCTTATATTGTATTATACCACATTTGATATTACAAGGAATCTTAACCTGCTGTAAAATTCCAACAACGTTATCTGAAAAATATCTGGTTGAAGAAGCCTGAGCTATGAAGTAAAAATATTAAACCTATTTATTTGGCAAAGAGAACAACTACAATTGATACAAATGTTTAAGGACGATAACTTAAAACTAACAAAGATTGAAAAATAAGAACTTAAAGATAAGTTACAATGTTTAATAGTAAAAAATGTAGACTTGTTTTTAAGGCATTCTTCTATGTCAGATTTGATTTTAAAAATAACATTTTACAGAATAATATGTTGAAAGCATGGAAGTTATCAAGATTTTGTAAGACTTAATATTCCTATATTGATATGGATAGAAATTGGCTTTTGCTATGCATGTGCAGTAAAAAATGATGTTTATTTATTTATTTTAATTTGGACAAGAAAGCACTGAATGCACTAGAAAATATCTCCTTAAGTATTCTTTGTTTATTATTTTTAATTTTCAATGGAACAGTCTTAATAATATGTCTGTTTGTGTAACTGTCTATGTATGAACTCATGTTATATATTAACAAATTTTCAAGTGTAAACTAAATACTAAAAGAAAAGACTCCTATTTTTCCCATTTTAAGTGCCACTTTGTATAGTAGGGAGTCTTTGAGACATGTTTTCTAGATGTAAAGGTTGGTTACAGCGTACCAATATAGAACTTTAAATATAACAATTTAAAAGAGAGACTCATTCTCTTTCCTTAGCTATTTTTTTTTTCTTGATTAGTGAAACTGTTATAAAGAAAACAAGCTTTATGAATGTTAACATTTTTCTTACCTGAAAATGTATTTCTGATAGATACTTACCTTTCTGCACACAGAAGCATTTGTACCTTTGAGATTTTAAGCATGCCACTAGCCTTGAGCTCTTTCTCACCCAAGACACATGTTATAAAGTGAATTGTAATAATCAGGTAACAACAGCCCTTCACCAATAGCACCCTCCATGCACAGTAGATCCCCATAAGCATTTACACTCAAACTTAACTTCATTCTAAGATGAGGCAAAATTAATGTGTGCTGGTAAGGAAAATATTAACTTTCGAAACAGTAGACTTACCACTTTGTACACTGTAGCTAGAATCCCACAATGATGCAATAGAGGGGCCAGTGCATTTGTGAAAACCAAGATGAGCTCCTTTCAGAAAAGAAGATCAAAGAGGAAAGTCTATGAAGTGTGACACCATATAAGTGGGGGCTTAACTAGAGGAGTAACACTTGTGGGAGACCACATACATCTCATGCAGGGTATACTATTTGCCTGGATGGAAGTATGAAAGCAACTGGTAGTGGCAAGGGCCTCCTGTGCTCCACTCGAGAACTGAGGGGATTCACAAAGGACAGGTACCCTGATCTGATCAGATCTAACCACTGCAAACATATTTTACTGGAGAAAGTGCAATGGGTTACCAAGAAACCAAATTTGAAAAGTCGGAATGCCAGGGAAGTGGGAAGACACTTCCACAGTGCTGACTTTTTCCATGCTACTCCATGAAAGGTGCAGTCTGAAATGGACAATGAAATAGACATGTATATATATATACACCTGGAAAAAAGTTAAGCACCCCTGTGTTTTTTTCAAGTGATTCAGATTCGACGTTCTTGTGACTGATTATAAATTACCATTCAATCTAAACGTGTTTATCAAATGAAATTATGCATTATTGGGCACAAAAAAACAAGATTATCACCGTAAAATAACAATTTTTAATTTACATATCATGACATCAAAATATGGACAGTTTTCACGCTTAAAATTATCTTTA
>NW_013667858.1:3300-24909 GCF_000517525.1 Limulus polyphemus | reverse complement strand
GTATATATATATACCACTGGTCTTATGGAAAATTCCATTTCAACAGTGGGCACTTTAGGAGCCAGAGCAACCAGGTTTAATACTTACTCCTGACTCAATGTAGGTTTAGGGAAGTATGTATACCCTGTGAGGCAACACCAGCCACTGACTGGGTTCTGAGAAGTGAATTGGAGTACATTATAAACAAGTAAGAAAATAAAAAAAAGAGGCATTTACCCATTAAAGATGGTAAGTAGACTTGAGAATGGTGATATCTTGAGGGAGACAAAATTACCAGATGGTAGAGATAATTTGAAACAAAGGCATTGGGTGTAGTTCACATTCCAGACTGGAGGATCTCATCCAAGGTTTATTGGAACTGTATGGCCAGAGAGTAAGTCAAGTGGCAGAGTTTATATGATGAAGTGTGATACTGCCTGCGAGCATCTCCATCGGGGAAAGAATAGACAAGATATCCCTGGAAGAAGAGGGGTCCTATGGCAAGAATAAACAATTGCAGGATTGCTGAAACGAATCTGTGCATGTCGAGAAATACCTGCCCACCCAAACTGGCCACAAAAGACAATCAGGGTCAGTTTGATCATAAAGGGCAGAGATCAACAGAAAAGGTATGATTTTCCTTCAGAGCCACTCAAGTCTTAAGAAGAAACAAGTAACCAGAGAGTAAGATCAAAGAAGATCTGTCAATCAATGTATGGGAAGCATACAATGCATAAAGATCAGATCTGCAATGAGCATGAAGGAGAATGAAATAGGTTTTAAAAGAAATGGTATAAGAAGCAAGTGACCAATGATTCAGATGAAAATTGGGTAAGAACATGTAGAACCACCTTAAGGTTTCAGCCAGGTAAAGGAACTGGAAGAGGAAGACAATGAATTAAAAAAGCATGGTGATAAAAGTGAAAAATAGTTGACAAAGCTGCCTGATAGCCTGTGATGATGGAAACCAATAATCCTTGGTTAAACAACCAGGTAAAAAAACCCAAAAGGTGGGCAACAGTAAAATGGCCTGGCAGTAGAGAGCAGAAGATGGACCAGCAGCAAAAAATGCCACTTTTGTTGATAGACAGAGAGAGTAAAAGAGCAACACAAAGAGAGTAATAGAAGGGCTACATTGTCAGAGAAAGCTGACTAGACAAAGGAACAACACTCCCAGGTGAAAGAGACATATGAAGTTGGAGCAAGAGTGACTAAGATAGAAGCAGAGGAAGAGGTGCACTGGATGCAAGTGGCAAATAAGAGGAAAATTAAGATTGAGCCAGTTAAAAAGGTGCTACAAACAGGACCTGACAAAGAGAAGGGTGCACATAGAGAGAGATGTGGCCAGTCCTAGCTGAGGACACCTACAGCCAGAGATGCTGGATAAGATAGCAGGAACCAGAAGGGGGGTACTGAGAGAAATAGCAAAGGTATTGATCATTGGCTTGCCCAACTGGGAACAAATTCAAAACATACTCGAGGATGGAATGATAACTAAGTAGGAAGAATCCTGTTCGAGTGAGAGAGCCAATCTGCCACTAACTTCTAAGATCCTGAGACATGACAAGTTGTCAGAAAAACCTGACATGAATAGGCTTAAAACAAAAAATCCAATGTGAGGAAGCAAAGATCCTTAGAGCGTGTCCTACCCTAATGATTGATATGGGAAACAGTCATAGAATTGCCAGTGGATCATTACCAAAAAATCAGCTAAAAGTTCGAGAACATTGACATGGAAGAAACACTCCACAGGAAACCAAACCCCTCACGCTGTAGACTTCTCAAGAAACACGTCCCAACCTGAAGAGATGAAGTAGTGAAGAGATAAAAATCTGAATGAGGGCAACATAATCCAACCACCATGACAGATCCTTGAGAAGAGAAGATGGTAGCCTCACAAGAGAGGACAGAGAATCTCAAAAGATTTTCCATTGGTTGCTCAAAGTCCATTGAAGAAGTCTCATGTAAGCCCAGCCTAGAGGAACAAGATGTTCCAGAGATGCAAGAGTCCCCAAAAGAGACAGAACCCATTGTATTGGAAGTTCAGAAGAGGCAAGATAAGAGGCTATCAGATCCTCTCTTTTCCACAAATGAATAGGGGGAAGGTTGAGCTCATCTGAGTAGAGAATTGAAAAAGACTTCAAGGAGGACCAAGTATTGAGTCAGAGTGAGGAATGACTTGGAAAAACTTGACCAGCCAATCCAGACAATATTTCTCTTGGAGAAGCAATGTCACCAAGAAGGAGGACTTCTGCAATGAGGAGTCAGGCATTCATGTAATAATGGAAATAAAGTCTAAGACTGTGGACATGGCAAGCAGATGCTCCTATGATATGATTGAAAACATAAGGACCCAATATGATGCCAAAGGGAAAAGCTTGAAATTTGTATTCCTGATCCCAATGAATAAAACAAAAGAAATGATGTGAGGAAAGGGCAATATGGAGAAAAGCATCCAAGATATCAGCCTTGGTCATCTATGGTCTGGGGAAAAGGGTCAATGGAAAAGAAACCCATCCATTTTGAACCAAGAAACCAACAAATAATGATTAAGAGAAGTCAATAGCAGTCAATAACAGGATGCCAGTCCCCAGTCTTTTTGGGGAAAACAAAAGTACAAGAATAAAACTTTAGACAGAAGCAAATGACCCTCTTGATGGCTTTTCTTAGAAGATCCGATAATGTAGTCTCAAGACCCTGAAGATCAGAAGGAAGAAAAGGAGCAGGAAAAAAGAACAGTGGAGGAAGAAACGAAATGTGAAGAGAAAGGCTGTGTGTAAGAGTCTGAATGATCCAATGGTCAGCTACAAAAGGGTCCAAAGGTCTACAAAAAAAACAAAAGCAGATGGGCCCTACAGGGCCTGAGCTGACTGGGTACAAAGGGAGGGAGTCACAGATGGGATGGGTGATGGCCAACCCAATGGGAGGGGAATGGTGAGAAACAGAAAAGGGATGAGAAATGGAAAAAGAAGTGGAGGGTTCATCAGGTTGAGAATGAAAGTGAATTTACAAGGTTGTGAGAGATAAGAAACCAAAAAAATAAAAGTGAGGAATGGTGTCAGGAAGCCTTGGCCCGAGTTTCCAAGGTGTCAGGAATATCCCTGAAGACTTCAGCATGAAGAAAAGGAGCCAGATGGAGATCATAGAGATAAGAATGGGGAAGATGAAGGGAAGACAGAGAGAGAGCATCACATTCCAGAACGTCAAAACAATAGTGGAACCAAATAAGCAGAGACAAAGCAGAAGACAAAACCCTGGCCAAGGTATTGAAAAACATGTAGGGTGTAGAGCTTCAGATAGGAGGAAAAGAGTGGATAAGTAATGAAGGAAATGGGTAAGAAAAAGGTGGAGAAGAGAAAATTAAGTACCAGAGAGTGTTACTGGAGTTTGGGGGTCAGCCCATCAAGTGGGTAGTAAAGACTCCTGGGATTGGGAATCCAAGAATGGAAAAAAGGAAAGAGCTATAAGCCATGACAAAATAATCCTGGGATAAGGAGGAAGAGGCATTTGAGAGTGAGAATGAAACTGATCCAGAAACATGTCAGCATGGACATATGTCTGGAGAAAGAGGAAAAATCAAATAATCCTCAGCATAAAAATTATGTAGAAAGGAAAGGGAAGAATAAAAGAACATAGGAGAATGGGAAAGTAAAGAACAAACTTGAGAAATCAAATTCATAAATAGATTTGGGGGAAAAACATTGTCCTCAACACGTAAAGAAGAAACTAGTGCAAACCTGGGAGGTGAAAAAAACTAATCAAACATTATCCTCATAGTCAGGTTCAAAAAGAGGAGAACACACTTCAGATGCAGAGACAAGGTTATGAGGCAAGGAAGGCATCAAAGAACCCATGATACAAGGAACTAATGTGATACCATCTTCAACAGTCAAAGTAAAGCAGTGTTAACAACATTGCCAGAACCTTGGGAGGTGGTAGTGGTCATTATCACTTGAGAATTAATGGTTGTTTTAGCAATTCTCCAGATCAAAAATTTTTTAGTAAGTTATTTATTGGTGATGTAGCTTTAAATTGATGTTACAACACACTAAAAGGAAACCAATATTGTGAATTTTGTGAAATTGATTAAGTCTGGACTTAAAGAAACATGTCTGTTATTAAAGACAGTGCAGAGGATTAAAATGAAGTTAATTTTGAATGCAAGTGTTTATGGGGACCTACTATGCTTGGAGGATGTGCAATCTTCTTAATGATAGAGGGCTATTGTTGCAAGATGATTACATCATGCATTAGTGCAGTTCTTAGGTGAAAAAAAACTCAAAGCTAATGGCATGCACAAAATCTTAGAGGCAGGTGTGCAAGAAATAGCTACTGCATGAGAAGAGGTAAGTCTATCATTTCAGAAGATAAATATTATTAATATATAAGATCCCAGATGAATGTTTTATAAAACGGGCATGAACTGATGTTCTTTATTCAAGCCCCAATCAGGAAAACAGCCTGCTTTTTAAAAACAAAAATTCAGATTATTACAACTGATAACCTTATAGTATGACATACTATAAACCTTCTGAAAGTTTTTAAATGTGCTATGATTAAAAGAATAAATAACTAAATAAAATGATGTTCTCTTCCGTGATATGACTAGTGAGTTGTGTGTTGATAAACTCGCTCGGATCATCACTGGTGCTGGGGATTGGTGTACATGGAAAAGTTTCTTAAAATCAGTGATAGGAATATCTAAAGACTCAGTCAGGGCAGCTTACTTACTTTTCAATTATTGTTACATAACTTCTTGACTATCTGAAATTATCTGGGTTAAGCATATGTTAGATAACTGCAGTGATGACTTGAAGCATATATAAGTTAAAATGAATGTTACTGACATTTAAGTAAAACATCAAAAGAGACAAGTTTGCAATATAAATGTTCCACTGATTATGTTAAATACCACATTAGATGGCAGAAATTATTACAAAATAATTCATAATACACTTGTCATTCACGTATTTAGTATACATAATGAAACTGATACAACTAATAAATAATAATGAACAGTTTGAAAGACTTACATTCTGAGTTTTCTGGTTCTTTCTCTTTCCTGAAGACTTTTTATGGCTGTCTTTGTTTTCTTTATGATAGTGAGTTTCAGAGTCTAGAACCAAACATTTCTTAATGGCTTTAAGAGAAGAGTGGCTGTAGCTTTTTCTTGGCTTCTTTGATTCCCCAAAATGCACAACAGGAGACAAGGAAGTATCTATTTGCTCAATATTAGAATTGGAAGGAAACTTTATACTTGTGTAGTTTTGAGATGCCACAGGAGACAAGTCTGGAGGTGTTTCAAACAGAGAGACAAGTCCATAGTCCTCAGTTGTGGACAATAAATTAGACTCCTTATCTTCAGTGCTAAATAAAAAAGGTTCTTCAGTACTGCCCAATGGTCTAACTGGTGAAGAGGTTCCATTCTTAGGAACAGCAGGGTTTGGTGTAGAGGTGTAACATTGGATGGTTGTACAAAGTCTTTCAGAGTCATCATGAGAAATACTTAATGTTGTGCGTGTCTTGCATTTGGTTCTGTGCTTTGTCTTATTGGGTTTGAGATCAGAGTTTTGGTTTGTGCTGTTTAGAGATGAAAGTAAAATACCACTGTCGATTGCAGAATGAGAAGAGGTTTGTTTTTTTTCTTTTGATCCACATGTGATTCTAAGTCTTTTTTTCTCCCACTTGGATTCATTCTCTTTGTTTACCGAAGAAGACTGTGATCTGTTCTCATTGTTACAAGAAGTCAAACACAGTGCACTGGACCCCTCTTGGTGGAAATCAGATAATAAACTGTCACTCCTAGAATTACTTACAGTATTTTCTTTTGGTCTTTTCTGCTTACTTTTCTTCTTGAAAGCCCTGCTTTTAGGAGTTTTGAAAACCATAGAAGAATTTTTCACTGTTGTGATTAAGTTATCAGTCCTTCTCAGTGACCTTCTACACTTATTTCTGGTTACTGCAACCATTTTGAGACTATACACTTCCAGAAAATCACATTTGACAAAATGAGTTTCTTCGCATTTAAAATACCTAGAAAAAGAAAGTTACACTTTAGAATAAAAGTGTTGTACTTACACATGTAAATTATAGCTGTTGGAACTATTATACTTATAATTAAAAAAAGGACCTGTTTTGAAATATATGAAAAAAGAAAAGACTGGCATGAGCATAGAATCACATCAAGTATACTTTTTGTTGTGTGTGTATATATATATATATACATATAAATAAAAGTTTGTTCTAAGTTATAAATACTACATCTGCTTGACAATTATGTGATATTTCTGAAACACAAGCTACATTTCTTAAATTGTAGAATATTCAATGTATTAAAAAAACATTTTCCAGTATAAAACTTATCTAAAGTCTTACAAATCCCAGTTATGATGAATAAAAGATAGTCTACTGTCTTACAAACAGTGATACAGCATAATTAAAAGCACAAAATGTTTTATTTAAGAAAATATTCATCTCTCTATTGAAAACTTCTGAACTTTTTTTATTCACAAACAATGGCACATGAGATTCTGGTTGAGTAACCCCTTCCAAAAAACAGTATCACAGAACCTTGTGAAATTTGGTATCAATAGTATGTTTATCCAGAGAACTCAAACTATACAGAAAAATTCAATAACCATGCAAAAGCCTTTAATAATTTCTGAGCAAGATGAGAAGATGCTTGATTACTAAAAGGGATTGAAAAAGATCAAGGAAACTGAGCCTGTTGTTTGGACAGATTTTGACTGGACTCCATTATGCAACAACCACGTGCTTTCTCTCACCCAATGACCCTACAATCCAATTATCTAGTCTTTCCCTAACCCTTATTGATGTGATTTTATAAACCAAACAACAAGTCTGCTATATCCACTGCCATTGAGGTCTTTCATCTAATACCAGAGTTCTTCAAACTAGCTGGGATATGAAAAACATAGTAGTGATTGAGACACTATTGATATTAGTAACTGGCTTTACAAAACCAGTTAGATCATGAAGTGGATTAAGTCGAAGTGTTATTTTTCATCAACTTTATTTATATCACATCAGAATTAGATTAAGGATTTTTAACAAAATATCATTTATTTACTTTAATGCCAAACTGTTATTATTATTATTTATTTTACTTGAATTAATCAACTTATCATTCAGAAGAACTGGGAAACCAGCAAGTTAGCCTTCCTTATTCCAATACCAGGGTTTATCCTAAAAAAAATTTAACAGGTCAGTAAAAGATTTCCTTTCAGTGAATCCATGTTGGTTTTTACTTTTACCACCAAAGGTGGATAGAGGTTATGTTTTCACCCCTGTGTGTGCTTGTTTGTGTGTTTGTCAGCAAGATTTCTAGAAAATGGCCAAATGGATTTGGAAGAAAGTTGGTATATATTTGGACTATGACCCAACTTAGAAGTTATTAATTTTTGGAGGGTCAAGGTTACAGCAAAGTCGAAGAAAATTCAAAAATTCCATATCTGTTAACGTGGGAACCAATTTTTCACACTATGTTTGCTCAATAACTCAGTCAAAAATCATTGAGTTTTGACGAAACTTTGTGGGCACATATAGAATATTATTCCTCATTGTTCTGCCAAGCCAAAAATGGTCCATGTCCGTAGATAATGATGGACATGTATTATTTGAGAGCCAAATATGATCAACACTGTGTGGCGGAAGTATGTGCTCTACCGATTGTCCCTCCAATTTACTATTGTTTCACTTCTCTTGTCTGTGGCTGTATCGTCTTTTCACTTCAATATTTTACAGTCATTATCTAGAATATATTAAGTACTCCTGTTAATTCTCTACTGATATGTTTTATGTTTATTCAGTTGGTTTATTCATCTTATTCTCTGATGTTTAAGTTCACATATCTTCCTTTAATAAAAAACATAAGATTACAAAATGTGTTGTAGTTTACATTTGGATTATGACCCAATTTAGAAGCGATTAGTTTTTGGAGGATGAAAGATCAAGGTCATGAAAATCAAAAAATCCCTATCTGGTAACACGGACCAATTTTTCACACGTTTGCTCTAAAACTCAGTAAAAAATCATCAGATTTTCATGAAACTTGGAGGACATATGTATAATATTATTCATCATTGTCCTGCCAAAAACAGTCAGTGTCCATTGATAACAGACACATTTTCATATTTATTGAGAGCTGAATATGATCAACACTGTGTGGCAGAGGTACACACTCTACTGAGTGCCCCTCTAGTCTTTTATATCATATTTCACTAGATGATTTTGCAAAACTTATTTTATTGGACTCAATTTTTCCAACAATAAAAACAAGAGTAACTGGTTTATAATTTCCAGCCCAACTCTTATCACCTCTTTTAAAAATAATAGTAAAATAAGCAGGTGATATTGGCTTATCAGAAACTAGAGAGAATCCTGCATATCTGGTCTTTGATCTTTGTTAAAACCCTGGGGAAAACCTTGTCTAGCCATGGTTCCTTATTAAACTCTCAGTCTTTCTACTTACCACCAGTTCATCAACATGATTTAGGTCAATTCCAATAGTGCAACAGTCATGGTCAGAAATAATGCCAATATCTTTGCTTGTAACAATAGAAGAGAATAAAATGTTTAAAAGCTAACCATTTCATAGTCTTCAAAAACATCTTGCCACAAGCAACCTTTAAGGGTAAAATTCTCATTCTAACATTTTGTTTAATTTTAACATACCATATTGACCGAAATTAAAAAATGAGGTTTCTTTAAAAATAGAAGATTTAAAAAATACAACTCACCCTACATTCATGAACTATGCTCAGTCAAGATTGTTGTGAAATAGCACAAGTTCATATTCAGTTTAACCCTACATACACGTGCTTGCTTTAGCCCATAATTAAGAATGATTACTATAATTTTGAATATGTCTTCACAAAATTTGGCAATCAAATGGTTAATGTAAAAGGAAGGTTGACCCCAAACAAATCATTTTTAATACAGTATAATGAAAAGAATAGATGAAAAAACATGTAATAAATATATAATTCTTTCCATTTTCAGTATTGACCATGGAGTTACAATTGCTTATATTTAAACTTAAACCATTATTCTTTTATTAAGCACATTTTCTGTTCTTTCATATGGAGCAGTAACCCCCCCTCTCCCTAAACAATATCTGTAATAATGGTGAGTACAAAAAATGTATATTTTTCTCCATTCTTTGCTGAAATTGTCATATCTACTTTGTAGCACTAATTTATTAATGCTTAGGTCTATTGTACATTCTATAAAAAAATTAATTTCTCTTCTTTGAAAAGTAAGGTCACTAAATTCAGATCAATATAGTATTTAATTATATCATGCTGTTAGTTTAACATTATCACAGAGTTGTTTATCATAAGCTCTTTTGTATTTCCAAGTTTCTATAAATCTTTCAACCTGTCTGTCAATTTAAACTTAAGGCATATATTCCTGGTTTTTCTCTCTTCGTCTTTAGTAAGCAAATTAAATTTTATCTACCCTGTTATCATGAATGACCTATTAATCAAAAGAACTTTTAAAAATTTCCAAGTTTTTCCTACACCACCTTCTAAGTCATTGCCCCAATTGACTAGTGATAAATTTTTTTCTCATGGCCTCAAAGATGGCTTTCTGAAAATGATTTAAAACTTTAGTTCTTTTTATCTCAACATTTTACAAAAAAAAACTAATCATGCAATGGTCTCTCTCCCTAATGTTCCTACTTTATTCGCAATCATATCCTCGTTATTAATTACAATAAATCTAATACCAAGTCTTCTCAAATTGACTACCTCCCCATTTAGAAAACCACACTGATCCACTTCAAGGAATCTTTCTCCATCACTATTTGACTCCACAAAATCCCAATCAATATGCCTAAAATTAAAGTCTCCAATAATTATTGTATTAGTACTCCTATTACACATTCTTATTATATGTCCTCACAATACCATTTCTCATTTGCCACACCTGTCTGATCAGATGGCCTATGACAGTTGCAAATTAAAAGACTTCTACCCTTGAAATCCCTGATTGTAAGCCAAGCAGATTCAATCCTTTGACTACCATTTGTTTATGTCTTCAATACAAACAGACTGCAGTTCATCTTTTATAAAAAAAAAAGTCATCCCATCCCCCTCTGTTAAAAATTCTATCACTTTTAAGTAACTCATAACCTGGAATTTCAAATTAATTCTTCTTATCAATATTTTCCAAGTCTAATCAAGTTTCAGTAATTCCCATATTATATTATTCCACTTCAACTAGAGAGCCCTGAAATCATTCATTTTGTTCCCAATACTTCTAACATTAGAATAATAGTAAGAAAGCTTATTCTTGAATTTACTATGTTTATTTTTAAATCTCCTTTTATTTCCAAACTCCTCGTTGCCTTAGCTACTTTATCAATTTGTTTATTCCAAATCTCCCAAACATCTTATTGCTTAACCTATCTAAGTGGAGCCCATTTCTAGCATATAATTTACTCTTACCCTGAAAACTCTCCCACAGGTCCATCCAGCTGACCTGTTGCTCAAAACATATCCCTTACAATAGAGCTAGACAATAAATGATATTTGCTAACTGAGTAATAGATGGGCTCATTAATTGATTATATTTGTTTTCCTGTACAAAGAATCTTGGGTTCATTTCCCATTAACACTTAACAAAAATGCTTGCCTTGTCTTTCTTTTGGCATAGTTACTAAATAAACTGTTGGGCTAAACATCACGTGAATTCCGCTGTCATAACACTATATTCATGGATAAAATATGAAGTAGAAGAGAATATGTTTTATGCAAGGCTTGCATGAAATCTAATAATCAGAATGCTTTTACTACAGCCACTTGTGGGTTAATGATTGAGGACTTATTGTTTTATTTATAATGTAAACTTCTTATATTTATTCCTTGTATTTTTTGTTTTCATTAGTGATAATATCTGAACATTAAGGTTCATCAATAAACTTCACATTTGAGTCAGTGGTAAACTCTTAACATTAAGATCCTTTAGTGACTTTATGCCATTATGTTTGCTTGTTGTGAAACACAAAGCTACATAATGGGCTATCTGTATTCTGTCTGTTGTAGGTATTGAAACCCTATTTTAGCATTATAATTTGTTTTCACTTTAAGTTTGTTTGGCCTTGAGCCACCATGGTGATTCCAGTAACACGTAATGAGTATCTAGAACGTTCGTGAAGGCTCGAGTGTTTACTAGACACCCTCTATTTTGTATATATATATATATATACAAGACTGGCGAGAAGTGACAACACATAGATAATAGCAGACAGAGAAATTGAAGATATACACAGATAATTGAGTCAAGCCGTAATTAAAATGTGTAAATCATTGTGAATTATAGCGTGTCTTTAAGTTAAAGTACTGTGGAAATTAAGTGTATTGCAAAGTTGTATTGAGAAAGAATAAACTAGTTTTATTTAAGAAAGGACTTGTATCACTGAAGTTCTTCGGAAATAATTTTTATGAGTAATTAACAAACGCCCAGAGACGTAACAATATTTTGATTCATCCCCCTTGAATATGATAGTTGTTTTTATAGTACTTCTTGTCAACTTTTCTACAGACTGATCCAACATTTGAAAAGCTTTTATTGGTTTGCTTTGAATTACTTTTGTCAAAAGAATCACAAATATTTTGTTGTAGTAAATAATGATTTATTTTTTGAACATGTGAATAGGTTGCTTGATAAAGCTACTAGAATGATGCAAAGTTTATTTGAAGATTTCAAATGTTTCCTTGAGATTATTTCATTATAACCAGTTAACCAAAACTGGTAGAGTTCAAAAGAGAACGTTTATTAGTCAACTGATATTTACTGATTAGTCCAAGCAAGTTTTCTGTAGTTGTATAGGTACTTTGATCTATGCTTCAGGGAGACTGGTAATGGTTACAAAATTGCTGTAGAAATGAACTGGAATTTTGAGGAATTTCACATTTGCAAACAGTTTCATGCAAATAACCAGCATGATGCTGAATTGGCTAAAAAGGGAGACCTTGACAATCACTTGTTACAACTTAGTTTTCAATAAGAAAAATTTCAGTTTATATAGGTATCTGGAGTAAACTGTAGCCAAAACATAAAAAAACCTATGTTCTTGATTGGTTGTCCATGAATTTAATTTATACTGCAAGTTTTATGTAGTTACAAACTGCAAGTTTAATCTCATTTGTAAGAGATAACAAGGGGCCCTTTGGCCCATCAAGGCTTTCCTATTTTTGGCTAGCTACTTACTCCAACTCATAAAATTTTTTTGTATTGGATTATGAAACACTAACCTCTAAAATGCTTGTCCAATCTTTCAAAGTCCTTCAATGTTGTAGTTTCTAACACACCTGAAGGCTAACAATTCAACAGGCTGACTACCCTATGAGAAAAATAACTGTTTTTACTGGAGTCACATTAGTTTTATGCATTTTAAACTTGTGTACTCTTGTCATAATCATCTACAATTTTTTTTAAATATCACCTTGATTTATGAATTCCCACATCCAGAATAAATATAAAATTTTCAAAGAAAGTTATCAAACTCATAAGAAATGACTTTTTCTTTGTAAATCCATGTCAACTTTCTGTATAGATGTGAAGCTTGCCTAGATGCTTTTCTAGAATGTATCTAAATATAGATTAGTACTTTCTCAACTACTTAAGTACAGTAGCCTCACTGGCTAGTAACTGTCTATCTCCACCCTCTCCTTAAGACTTCATACTGGCTAATCTCCAGTCTTAAAGTACCTCACAACTTTTAACAGATTTATTAACAATGAAGATTAACAGCCTTTAAATCTGCTGTTTCTCTCATTATCCTACAATAAATATTATCTGGCTTTGGTGCTTTATATATACTCAGTCTTCTGACCCTATATCTTAGCAGCTATGGCTTAATCGTATCTTCATTCAAGGATAGTGTACAATCTTTTAAAAGGAGATTCACTTCAGGAATCTTTCTTACATTCTTCCTAGTAACAACTGATAAGACAAAAAACATTTTGAAATTCAGCCATCTTGTAATTGCCACGTGAAACCCTTTCATCTTCATTTGTTAAGAGCTCAACTCCTGTTCTAGGTTTCTAATATTTTGTTTCCCTTTAGCATTTAAAATTTTAAGTTTTTGCTGTTAACATTTCCTACCAACTGTTCCTCATAAGCCTTTTCCAATTTCCCAATGTTTTTCATTTTCAATCAGTTCTCAAGTACTTTTATAGGTTTTTAGAACTTCCATTCTAGCAGTCTGTTTGAATTTTCTAAATTTGTACTTTTTATTTCTTAATTGTTCATTTAATTACTTTTGCAAGTCCTTTGGTCATAAGTTTAGTATTTGCACTATTAGGTTACAATAGCTCAAGAGTGGGTGATAGGTTCTGTTAGCTAGGTGCCTTCCGTCTAGCCTACCAATTCAAAACTAGGGACTGCTAGTACATGTTGCTCATGTACAGCTTTGTGCAAATATCTGAAATATTTTTTTCCAAACTTGGTAATTAATGGAATTTACTAATTGATCAGTTGTTAGACTAATAAACCCCCCCCCCCCTCAATGGATTATTCTCACAAGTTGCCTTAAAAAATCAACATAAAATGTTAAAAATTTATGGGAGAGTGAAGGTGTTTGAGAGCTACTTAATGTGTTTAAGAAGCTAATTAAATATTATTATTTGTTGTAACCTGTGTTAATTAATAAAAAAGATAAATTGATTTATTAATAATAGTAGGATTGAAGTGTTAAATTAGAACTTAATTTTGTAAATATTACAAACGTTAGATCAGGCAGCTTAGCAAAGTTAATGCCACTAACTACAATTCAGCTTATTGGCAAGTTATAAAACAGGCTAAATCCATTGTATTATTACATAAAAATCATCTAAAGACTAGGTATTTGTCACCTCTTATTTTAAAAGTAAACATAATTACTTTTGTAAGAAGATAAGGTAGTGTTAAATAATGTAATATATTTAATTCTAACATTAGGCTTAATAGTGCTGTCTATGAGCTACTTGTATTCAGTGTTATAGGAGTGGATTTTACTTAGGAAATTGGGACAGGCATGCTTTTTTAAGGAAACTAGTAATGAAGATATGTAACTTATATCTAGAGCTTGTGGGTTGGAGGAGAAATTGGAGGCTATCCTAAATGAAATAGAAGTGACAGAAGGGTAAGTTGTGTGAAATGGCAGAAGGATTTAAGTAAATTAAGCTTTAAAGTCTTTGTAGTATCTCTGATAGAATTAAGTTGTTATGGTCCTTCTCTTTGAATGCCTTTTGCTTAACATTTAGCTCCTCTAACCTAACCTTCTCTACATCATTATCCCCTATGTGCACTACAAAGACTGCTAGCACCCCTTACTACATCACTTGCTCTATAAGTTATATTTCCACCCCCACCCCTGGATAGCATAATATAATTCTTTCCTCCATATTTACCAGACAGATTATCCTATCCACTCGTCATACTGAAGGATTGCCTATAACCTCATATTTTTCATTCTCAATCCTATGTTTGCTCATTGGATGAAAAAAACTGGCTAGGTGGAAGAAAACAGAAGGTTGTTATAAATGGAGTTCAGCCAAACTGGATTAATGTCATGACTGGGGTATCTCATAACTCATTGTTAGGACCTTTGCTCTTTCTGATTTATATCAGTGACACAGAAGAAGGAATGGTCAATAGATTATCTAAATTTGCTGATGACATTAAAGTTTTGGGTGTTGTTGGCTGTGAGGAGGATGCTACTGCCTTAAAAAAGGATTTGGATTATTTGGTGAGTTCAGCAAATAAATGTCAGATGGCTTTTAATTATAATAAATGCACAATGATGTACAAAGGATATCACAAGATGAGTTATGAGTATAATTTTGACAGGAATAACATTAACAGTGTTATGGAATAAAAAGATCTTGGTGTTCTGGTTAATCAGTTTCTTAAATCATTCAAGCAATTTGCTGTTGCTAGTGGCAGGGCAAATAAGATTTTAAGTTGTATCTATAAAAATATTGGTTTCAAGTCTAAAGAGATTATAATGTCATTGTATGGGTCATTAGTTAGGCTACACTTGGAGTATTGTGTTTAGTCTTGAGCTTTTTTATGTCAGAAAGGGCATTGAATTGTTGGAAAGGGTTCAGAGGAATAAACTTGAAACCTGAGTGAAATTTCAGATTGGTGCTTATGCACCCAAGGTTGAAATCAGATTTTGACAATCAGCATTTGATTGTTCTGCATGTCTGGACGTCCCTAATGTATATATATATTAGTGGTGTGCATCAAACTTTAAAACTCATCTTCAAATAAATCATACACTTATCAGACTGAAAAAAAAAGACAACTTTTCATTGGAATACAAAATAAGTATATATTAGATGAAGTTGAACAACACCTCTGCTTACATTTTCCTGTAAACCTTTAAATAGCTTCTCATTTCAGGATACATTGCACTCTCTCCATTGTGAAGGTGCCTGAATGTATTGTATATTTTCATAGGTAAACAAATTTACCTGGAATGGAACAATTAAAATACTTGAAATTGTTTCTTTTGAAAAAAGAAGTTAGAGAGGATCTGATTGAGGTGTTTAAGATTTTAAAGGGAACTGATAGTGTAGATACATTGTATTTTTTTTTACTCAATGGTGAGAATGACAGGACTAGGGGATAAATATAAATTTTGGCAAAGTAGGAGTCATCTTCAGTTGAGAGTTTTATTTTCTAACAGGATGTTGGGCTTTGGAATGGGTTGCCTTCAGATGTGGCAGATTCTGTAAATTCTAGAAAGTTTAAGGGAAGGCTTGATAAATGTTTAAATAATTTGACTTTGAGTGTTTTATTTTTAGGTTTAATTTAGTGGATGTGATGGCCTAGATGGACCAACAGGTTCCTCATTGTCCTTACATTATATATGTAAATAGGGTTTTTGATGCCAGTGGTGGGAAGAGTATAGCCTATTGTGTAGCTTTGGGCTTAACAAACAAACATAACATTATTTCAATTACTTGGAAAAATCAAATATAGCAATAGCTGGAAATTCAATGTTTGATTAATTGATTATTTTCATGAGTCTTCATGCTAACTGATTAAGCTGAACAATCTTGAACTAATCAAAAAGTAATAATGACAATATTTCAATTACCAGATAGTTGTAATAATTGGAAAAATTAATTTTGATTATTTTCATGACATTAATCAATTCAGTCATACCTTTTATAACTGAAACCAGTAATAACTTGTAACACTACTAAATTACTTGAATAATAGTATTCAATTGAATTGTAATTTTGCTTAATCAATTATCTCGTGGGACACCAATTGATATAACTGATGCTTATAGGTACTCAATTAAGCAAGTTAATTGCCTAGCTCTACTAAACACGATAGCTTTGCATGTATAGCAATTTTTCCCTTGAGGTTTTCCACTTCAGACATCTTCATTCAATAGCCTGTTCCAATTTACTTAATAGTTTCTTTTGTGAAGAAATTCTGATTTATTAATACATACAACTTTTAGCTGGTCATAACACATTTGAAAGCAGGTGGATAGACTGGTGTATTTGTTTTGGTAAATGATAATGATGGTCACTGTAACGGTGATCTGAGCAATGTTGGAATATTCCCAGAGTGAGCAACATGTTACAATAACTTTGAAAATGCACAACCATATTAGAATAACCCAAGAGCTGAGTTCACCTTGGCCAATTCACTTAACAATGGTTATTATTATGTGAAAAAAGGTATTGTATTCTTGGATATAACCATAAACTGTTTTTTAAATGCAAGGTTGTCAATTGTATATTTGCAACTTCTGTCACAACTGCAAAGATCTGCAATCCAATAAATATTTGCATAAATGCAAATCTTCTTAACAGACACAAGATTACAATATGGTTATGCATTTTCAGAATTCCCATAAAGAGCTGTGCATTTGGGGAATTTCAACAAAGTTCATATTTTGTTCTTTCCTTTATATTTTCACAATTGAAGATGTAGTTGTATTGTACTCATATTCTGGTCAAGAGCTGGTTTACTTAGCTTAATACCAATAAATTGATGAATAATGGTAAGAGATCTAGCATTTAAAAATCTAAAGTGAAATTATTCCCAAGAATGGAAAATGAATTGGAAAAACTACAAATTTCAACATATCCGTTCAAACAGTGGTCGGTAACACTACTGTTCAAGCACTGTAAAGTGTAATGCCCAGACCTAAAACATCAGCAGCGTTACCAACCACTACCTAAACTACTGAGTAATGTAATGTTGTGTCTATCAACATTTTTCATCCCCAGGAAGAATTCCGTTTTAGAGTGCTATAATTTCTTGCCATTAAGCTAAAAAAAAACAACAAACAAACTAGCTTGTCGTCAGAAGTTGAGCGCTCTAGTAATATAGTAGTAGTAGTACTAGTTCTCAGTGATTGAGTAATACTAATACTAGTATCAGTATTACTACATCTCCAACTTCCAACAATCCAAGTCCAATAAAGAACGACTTTCAATCATTTACTTACCTTAGTTTGAGAAATTAGGCGTTTTTTAAATTATCGTATATTGCAAATTTTGACAACTTCTTATCAATGTGTAATCATGTATACAATGTTATGGAAAATAAATACTCAATACAACTACAAACTCATCTTACTTTCTCGAAGTTAGGCCTAGCAGATATACGATTATCTTAGTTTTATCTTACAAAACGTAATAAAAGAAATTAGAAAATTTATATTTAATTTTCTTACCAACGCTATTAGTAGTTAGACAAACAAGCTCTTAGAAGCTAGTATTTTATATCTGAATAATTACTTTTAGTATTGTATTAAATATAAACAAAATCACTTCGCACTAAAAGTAAAACGTATTTCAGAACAAACAAGCATTGTCAAGCAACGACGTTTGAAAGTTTCCGCTTTTTTGAAGCGCCATTCTGCGTTTAATACGTCAAACTCTTCAGATGCGATATAATAGTTCAATTAAAAACTAGTCATTTTATTTAGTTCTGTATATTAATCATTTTGTTCTTATTCAATTCATGATGAATATTTGATTTGCAAAGTATACAGAAAAGTTGCGTCTTGTTAATATTTTAGTTGTATTTCTCTCACTATTATTTTATTTACAAGTTTTTACAAAAACATAATTACAACGTGCTGAATGGAAATAATGATTAACAAAGTTTGATGCAATAACATACTCAACGAAATGAAAAAGTAAAAAAAATATGATAACGGTATATCAATCATTTATCCTTTTAAAAAAGCGAATATTTTATGTAGGTATGCTGAAGTACGAACTTTATTCACATTATGAATAATATTATCATGACATTTAACAGTACACAAGATCAAGAAGAAGTTAGCATCGGAAAAGTAACCCAACAACCCTAGCGCTTCGGGAAAGTAGACTTTAATTCTAATCATGGAAAGTTCACTTTCCGAAACCACTCGGATTATTGAGTTTCTTCTCTGATAGAGCCTGGCATGGCCAGGTGGTTAGGACGTTTGACTCGCAATTTGAGATTCGCAGGTTCGAATCCCCTCCCCACCAAACAAGCTTACCCTTTCAGCCGTTGGAACGTTATAATGTACGGCCAATCCCACTTTTCGTTGGTAAAAGAGTAGTCCAAGAGTTTTCAATGGGTGGTGATGACTAGCTGACTTCCCTCTAGTCTTTCACTGCTAAATTAGTGACGACTAGCGCATATAGCCCTCGTGTAGCTTTGCGCAAAATTCAAAACAAACCAAACTTTTCTGATAAATAAAGTAATATGTTCAGACCATATCCGGATACAAAATATCAGTGCTTGGAATTTATAATTGTCAATATTACAACTTGGCGTGTTAATAATAAAAGGTAGAGATGTAAACATTTGCCTGGAGAATGTATAATAAATTTTAATTTATGACGTTTTAAAAAAATTCAACTAACAGATGAGGAGAGAAAACATTACAATGCGTCCGGCCATTGTAACGTCATGCACGAACTATATATGAGGGTGTTTCGAAAATAAAGTCCCCATGTGGGACAGTGGTAAGTCTTTGGATTTACAGCGCTAAAATCAGGGGTTCGTTTCTTCTCGGTGGACATAGCAGATAGTCCAATGTGGCTTTACAATAATACACACACACACACACACATACATAGAATAAAGGTAATATTTACATCTGTGTTTTTTACGTCGACAAAACAGTAACCGCCATGCCGCGAAGTAGCAACGATGTATGTATAATAGTTATGACAGTGTTCTCTTCTTCACGCATTGTGCACGCGTGGCGCTAGTGAACAAATGAGAAACATGGGCACACAGTTTTCAGTGAGCACCAGAGAAGAATAGGGGTATACAATTCGTTTTTTGTATGCCGAAGCTGTTGTATCGGCTATAATCCACCGTAAGATGTTTGCCCAATATGGAGAGAACTGTATGGCGCAAAGAGAGGGATACGAGTGGGTGGACAGGTTTAACAATGGCCAAACATAAGTAGTTGATGATGATCGACTAAGACTCCCCAGCGGTACTACCACTGATGAACACATTGCCAAGATTGATACAACTACCCTTGGTAACAGACGAGATTGTTAACGAAGTTGGTATAAGTGCAGACAGTATCCATGAGCACCCGATCTTCTGGCATGTGTGTCTTCGATGGGTCCCAAAGTAATTGACCTATCCCCATAAAAAGAAGCTTGCAGACACGTGCATCTAGCCTTTGCAACGTTACCAGGATGTAGGTGACGAGTTTCTTTCCCGTCATGCCACCGGCGATGAAACGTAGTTGCGTCATTTTGATTCAGAATGCAAATGACAGAGCATACAACAGAAACATCCAGAGTCACTACCGCCTGAAAAATTCAAACCACAGTTATCTTCTGTTGGTCTTGTTTTGGGTCTCTCAAAGACCTATCCTTGCCCACTTCATGGACCATGGAGTCACATTCATTTATCTATATATTGCATAATTGTCTTTACTTTTGAAACACTCTCATAATTATTGGAAGTGTATCTACAAGATAATGTGTGCTTGATGTCACAATACTGTTGGCCCGGTATGGCCAGGTGGTTAGGGCGCTCGACTCGCAATCTGCAGGTCGCGGGTTCGAATCCCCGTCACCAAACATGCTCGCCCTTTCAGCCGTGGGGGCGTTATAATATGACGGTCAATCGTTAGTAAAAGAGTAGCCCAAGAGTTGGCAGTGGGTGGTGATGACTAGCTGCTTTCCCTTTAGTTTTACACTGCTAAATTAGGGAAGGCTAGCGCAGATAGCCCTCATGTAGCTTTACCCGAAATTCATAACAAACACAATACTCTACTACATAAAACTTGACAGAGAACCTAAATCAAGTTCATGGGTGTATTCTTAAAGTGAAATTAATAACTTTGGTGTGTTCTCAAGTATTCTTAGTAAGACACTGCACGAAAACTGTTATATATCTTCGTAAAATTATTTGCACTGTTTCTAAACTATCGGGTAAGCGTAAAACGATTTTTAGATATTCATGCTTTGCTAATTATTCTGTTTCTAAGCATATCCTTTATACGAGAACGCTTTATAATACGACAGTTTTTTCTGTATCGGTATTTTGTATACATACAAGTATGGCATATTCCTGGCATGTCCAGTTATCGTAATCAGGTACCTCAGTCAATAGTTTTCTAAAGCACACCATCCTTAGAATATATACATATAAATGTATTTCTTGTTTTCTGAAGGAGTGCAAATTCATATGCGCACCCTCTCAATTTCCATTCTCAGAAAATGTTTTGGTGTGTCTTAGCTGATAATATTGACCAAAAATATTGATAGCTTTTTGTGTCTTTGTTCAAAAAATATTTATATTCTGCTCAAAAGGTCTTCAACTATTAAACCGTTTCATAGATGTCAGTCCAATTCATGGTTTTATATAATTTCCTAACAGAATAAAAGTATTAGAATTACTAGTGGGCAACAATTATTTATTTGTTTATGTTGTTTATGGCAAGACTACCCGCCTTCGTCCATAATTTTGAACTGCCGACCAGAGGGAAGGCAACAGGCCGGCAGCACCCACCCCTACATCTGAAAGGGTGAGAATGTTCGGTGCATGGTTTCAATCCCACGACTCGCAGATTGCGAGTCGAGCGCCCTAACTGCTACTCAAGGTAGCAATTGCAAAAACCGTAAACGTATATTGAAATATTATTTTAATCAAGTATTGAACTGAATAAATAGGCTAATAATTTTTCTATGATTATAAATATATGCTTTAAGTTTCATTGACAGTTGAAAGCATCAAATGATTATTGAGTCAAACAGAACACCTGCTGAAATAAATCTTTAGAGAAACTTTTATCAATACGTATAGTGTCATCTAGTGGGTACAAATGAAGACTGAATTGGCTAAATCACTATTACTAAAATGCACAATAACACTAGGCCTGTGATTGTTCTTGAAGTAGGGGAGACCGGGGCTAGTTGTTACGATTTTTAGAAAAAGTCCAATATCTAGCGAAATAACCCGAATAATACATTGAAACTGAATGAAAGTGAAAGATAAATATGTACTTTAGCAAAATTATGTATTCTATATTGAACAAAATTGGTTACATAAAAGATTTTGTAAATATTTTGAAGTAAAGTCAAGTGTAACAATATGCTCCGGATGCGGGGTAATTTG
>NW_013667858.1:0-2300 GCF_000517525.1 Limulus polyphemus | reverse complement strand
GTGACTGATCTTATTCATGCCGACCATTAAAACAAAGCTTGCGCAACACGTGTTCGATGGTCCATGAACTACCGTCGTCTATTAATCTCAAGAAGAGCTAGAGGCACTGTATCAACTTGCCCCTGTAACAACTAGCCCCGGTCTCTCCTATTTAGTTTCTAGAAATAATCGATATTCTACATATAAGTGAAAATATGAACACGCAACTGAAATAAATTGAAGAATTTGAGCTTTTTCTGCCTAGTTTCCTGATTCTGAAGAAAATTTATAAAACATAATATGTAGATGTTATATAAATTAGCTTGATAAATTTAGCACTGTAGGAAAATGAGTTAATTTGTTTGTTTCAAGTTTCAATTTTTAACCTTATAAATTATGTGAATACATTGGTTAATGCACTTTTCTCAAATAGGATTTCATAATTATATATACTATATTCAAGTAGTATCATTACAATAATTTGCAAAATTAAATTGCTCATAAGAATAAGAACGTATTAAAATTTCAAGCCTGACATGGCATGGTGATAAGGGCGCTTGACTCTTAATCTGCATGTCGTTGGTCCGAGTCACCGTCTCCGAACATGCTCGCTCTTTAAAACACTTGTTGTGGCCAGCCATCAAAGAGTAAAAAGTTTTGGCTAATACAAAATACCCGAGCACCTGACCCCAAATATGGAATGAAATTAAGGTCGAATAATGAAGCTAGGAACAAATCTCGATAATTTAATTTACAGTCAAGTAATATAACACCAAGATTTCGACAACTTAATATCCAATCAAGTAATAAAAAACACCAAAACCTTGACAACTTAATATCCAATCTAGTAATAAAGGACACCAAAACATTGACAACTTAATATCCAATCAAGTAATAAAGAACACCAAAACCTTGACAACTTAATATCCAATATAGTAATAAAGGACACCAAAACATTGACAACTTAATATCCAATCAAGTAATAAAGAACACCAAAACCTCGATAACTTAATATCCAATCAAGTAATAAAGAACACAAAAACCTCCATAACTTAATATTCAATCAAGTAATAAAAAACACCAAAACCTCTACAACTTAATATCCAATCAAATAATAAAGAACACCAAAACCTCGATATCTTAATATCAAATCAAGTAATAAAGAACACCAAAACCTTGACGACTTAATATCGAATCTAGTAATAAAGAACACCAAAACCTTGACAACTTAATATCCAATCAAGTAATAAAGAACACCAAAATATTGACAACTTAATATCCAATCAAGTAATAAAAAACACCAAAACCTTGACAACTTAATATCCAATCTAGTAATAAAGAACACCAAAACCTTGACAACTTAATATCGAATCTAGTAATAAAGAACACCAAAACCTTGACAACTTAATATCCAATCAAGTAATAAAGAACATCAAAACCTTGACAACTTAATATCCAATCTAGTAATAAAGAACACCAAAACAATGACAACTTAATATCCAATCAAGTAATAAAGAACACGAAAACCTCGACAACTTAATATTGTTACGACAACGCAGGTCACGTGACGCTTGTATCACGCCACTTAATTCTCGAACCTTCATGAAATATTGGGAGTTTACTAGATCTCGGTATTCTTTTATATATAAGACGGTCACAACGTGACGGGGGAATGTAATGAGTAATTGAACTGCGAACAGAGAGAATATTGTTCAGCACTTGAGAAGTTCGTTTTGAATTATAGCGTTTGTTATAGCGCGACTGTTGAAATTAAGTGTATCGCAAAGTTGTATTCAGAAAGAATAAACCAGTTTTATTTAAGAAAGTACTTGTATCGTTAGAGTTTCTTAGGAAATAATTTTTACGGAAAATTAACTAACGACCGGAGACGTAACAATATACACAAATATTACCGTTATGGGCCACCGGAGGAGGCATCCACATATTACATTATTTTGGATAATTTGACATTTGGAGAACTGACAGACAAAATTGGGGGAAATCGTTAACTCTTCTATATAAAATGCAATAGTGATCCCAGCAGTAATTAATGGAATTAACGATGTTGTGGATTTAATGTGTTATTAGGAACTCTGTAATAAACAAAGTCATGAACTCCGAAACAAGTTGGTGCATAAATAGTTCAGAAACGGTATTTTTAATAAGTTGTTGGATCAAAAGCGCGACTGTTGAAATTAAATGTATCGCAAAGTTATACTCAGAAAGAATAAACCAGTTTTATTTAAGAAAGGACTTGTGTCGCTAAAGTTTCGTTGGAACGAATTTACGGAAAATTAACTAACGAACGGAGACGTAACAAT
>NW_013667857.1:204614-206238 GCF_000517525.1 Limulus polyphemus | reverse complement strand
CTATTTCTTTACTGACCCGCTCAGATCTGTAAATATTGGTAGGTAATTAAACATTAAATATCCAGATTTATGTTTTACCAGGACAGATCTGTAAATATTGGTAGGTAATTAAACATTAATTATCCAGATTTATGTTTTACCCGATCAGATCTGTAAATATTGGTAGGTAATTAAACTTTAAATATCCAGATTTATGTTTTACCAGGACAGATCTGTAAATATTGGTAGGTAATTAAACATTAATTATCCAGATTTATGTTTTACCAGGACAGATCTGTAAATATTGGTAGGTAATTAAACATTAATTATCTAGATTTACATTTTACCCAGTCAGATCTGTAAATATTGGTACATAATTAAACATTAAATATCCAGATTTATGTTTTACCCAGTCAGATCTGTAAATATTGGTAGGTAATTAAACATTAATTATCCAGATTTATGTTTTACCCAGTCAGATCTGTAAATATTGGTAGGTAATTAAACATTAATTATCCAGATTTATGTTTTACCCAGGACAGATCTGTAAATATTGGTAGGTAATTAAACATTAATTATCCAGATTTATATTCTTTAAAATGCTTTAGACAATTGGACAACATTCCTGTGATTGCAGGTTCTTTTACCAGATCTGTGTTTTTACACATTTTATCTAATCCAGGAGACCCCAACGTGGGGGCCATGGGTCCCTGGGAGCCCACAAGAAGGTGTCAGAGGGACTGCATTGAACACACAGTACTCAATATCTATAGATTAATTGGGGGGATCTTCTGGGGGGCTTTGTGCTGAGTAAGTTTGGGAACCCATGATCTAATCATTTATACAAAGATGATAGTTATACTCAAATTTTAAAAACGGTATTTTGGTAAAGAAAAAGTGTCTGTCTTCTTTTTATAGGCAGATTCATTAAAAAAATATTCATTAATGAGTAATATTAGAAGTATTTGTTCACAACAATACTTAAACAATGTTTCTGTGATTTTTTTTAGAAGCCTAATACTATATGATTGACCCTTCTGTCAGATACTTGTACATAGTAATGTCTATATATTTCTGTCAGTCTATTTTGTCTGAGATCTGAGTGATTTTTCTATCAATTTCTTTTAAAGGTCTGAAACCTATTTAAGTGACTTTTGTTAGTCTTGTGCTGTAGGATTCTGATACCTGAGTGACTTTTCTCTCAATTTTTTCTTTCAGGAGTCTGAAACCTATTTGAGTGACTCCGAAATGTTTAAACTGGATGACGCTTTATCCGAGGCTTTTCGCAGTCAAGTGCGAAAGAGCAATAAAAAACCTTCAAAAGAGGAACAAGCATTATTGCACTTTAGAGTCAGGTGTTGTACTTATATTAAGCACTTCATTATTTATATTTTCTTATTTGTTGTTAACTCCCTCAACACGGGCTCGGTCAATTTGACTGATCACGTGACATCTTTGTACTTGTTTAAAGTCTTTATAGATTTAATACTTCTAACTTTCAATATAGTGTGTATATCGTCACGAAATTTGACAGTCTTTCGGTTCACATTATAGGCTTTCACATAAAAAAAAATAATATCTTTAGTGAAGTATTTCGGATAAACTAAAAAAAGATTTGTCCATGAATATATTGAGTATTTGTTTT
>NW_013667857.1:194805-203745 GCF_000517525.1 Limulus polyphemus | reverse complement strand
CTTATTTGTTTGTAAAGGTTTTTCCCATCTCTTACATCTGATTTTTTTTTTCTTCAGGTGTTTGGACCTCATTATCACATTCCTGAAGTCAGAACCAAGCTTATCATTGGTGCTTCAAACTATTCTTCCGCTTGTAGCTGCTGCCGAATTTGGCTTGCAACATAACCACCAGCAACCCCTGATGGTGAAAGCTAAACAAGCACTGAAAGTATTGAATCACGTTAGAAAAGTACGTAGGGAGACAATTTTAAAACTGTTAGTACCTAACATACGATGTGTAAGGTACCGTGCTCTTGCTGAGTTTAATCAGTTTGTTTATAGTTTATCTTTTGTTTTTAACCAAACATGATTAGTGAATATTATTTTATCCATTAAAAAGTGACTGTTGACCGGGAAGTGACAAGATAGCGCACGTGCACCGATTGTAAGGTCACGGAGCATCTTTCAGATGTCGATTGTGCGTCTGCATAATTGTATTTCAAAGTAAAAATTATAATTCTATCCCTATTTCAACAATTTTTAACATAAAAAATATTTTAGAATTGGTATTTTATCATTATGTAACATTTATATAGTGAAATTTGCAAGGAAAATTTATTTAAAAAAGTGTCCTGTCCCAACATTAATTTCTACACACCTATAAGGAGTCTTGCTGGCAATTAGTACACTTACCATTAGTTTTTTGTTTGTTTTTTCATGTGATTTTCTGTTAGTGATTTTATTACTAGGCCTCTTTATTATCACCCTTCTATGATGTCATAACATATGGTCTGAATAATTATTGAAGAAGCCTACTTTGAAAACAGCGAGAACCAACAACTAAATGAGACACAAATTATATCCTGTTTAAACTTAGAACAAACCATAGAACTGGGATTTTCTTATAGTTTCTTTAAACATTCTTTTTGTTTCTGAAAATTTTTTTGATATTAAGTTTTATCTTTTGAAAGTTTCAGAAATTGTCATCTCTGACAAGATGCTAGTTGGATTTAGTGAGTATGGTATACTATGGCAAAATATTCCAGTGACTCGTATCCTTGTTTATTGGGGGGATGAGCACAGCCCAAGGTTCTGTGGCTTGTGTCCCGTTACTGGGGCTGTAGATGCGTTATAGAAGTGATGGTCAAATCCCTCTATTCAATTTTAAATTATCCCGCAAGTTGGCAGGAGATAATCTTGACTAGTGTCTTCCCTCAGATCTATCACATCAAAATTTGGGACAGATAACTCTCAAGTAGCTTTGCGTGAAATTCAACGAACGATGACATCCTTATTTATTGAATATTGTTGTTAAGATTATCATAGTAAAAAAAAAGATCTATAAATTGAATGAAACTGTTTTATTAAATATAAATTGATTCTTAATGAAGAATATTATTAGCAAATTTTATTTTTATTTTTTTCAAAAGAGTGACTCACTACAAAATGTTTTAAACTTCACAATCTAAAGAATTATAGAAAAACTAAATCAAATTATATGAATTTATTTAAGCATGAGCTAGATGCTGTTTTATGCAGGTTTGTTAAGTATTTCCAATTTCAGTAATTGTGTGTTGTTAATATTTTGAAAGCATCTCCTGTTCAACATCTTTTAATAATAATGATATTTCTAAACATAATTTAGCCACGCTTAACATGTGGCTTGACGTTTTCAGTGTATTAACTGAGAATGTGCCAATTAATTTTATCTTGTGATTTTTAATCAACGTTGTTTGAAACAGTTTTCTAGAACCGTTTTTTTTTTCTCGTCTTGACAGTTTAGTTCAACAGAAGGTGTTGATAGGAACACGTGTTTACAGATTCTCAGTGAACTCTTAACGAAGACTGGAAAAGGTAGAACATCTGTGTTTATATCTCGTGACTCATGGTATCTACTTAGGCTAAAAATCTGTATACAGACGACACATATTTTATGCCTCGTTATTATAACTGATTTTTAAGTCATTTCATTACCATCTGCTATTTAAAGTTGTGTTTTTTTTAATCCTTTAGTCTCACCTTTAACCCTATTAATATAACAATAAAAGTAGATGGTGGTCATCTCTGGAGCTAAAAGCAGTTAGAGTAATTTATTGTGTTTACGAAATACACGTTTTAACTAGTAAGTGTATGCATGTGTGTATCTACCTGCAGAATGTTTAGATTAACTCAGCTTTTAACTAGAGTTTCTCTTAAATTTTCCAGTAACAGAACCAGAATTATCACAAATTCTTGGAAGCCTGGCAGTTTATGTCGTAAGTTTTTAATAATATTAGAAATCCATAACAATCTTGAGAAAAAATACCAGTTCTTGGTATATTTCTTCGTATGAGTGTACTATTTCTATTTTAAAATACTGTTTACTTCTTACTGATGTATTCAAAAGAAAAGTATTGTTAGCCTTGACAACGAAATCTATGTACAACAGAGCTAGGCGATTAACTTGGTTAATTGAGATACTCAATTACTGATAATCATCAATTATCGTTACATAAAATAATTGATTAATCAAAATTACAATTAAATAAATTATTTTTACAAAAATAATCAACTTGTTTCCAATTCCTATTATTCCAACTATTCAGTAATCAAAATATTGCCATTATGATGTTTCATTATTGTTTTTGATTCAGTTAGTCGTGATTCAGCAAAGTAAGGAACTGATCGTAATTAGGATTTCAAATTATTACTATTTTTCATTGTTTCAACTATTGCCTTGTCTTTATTTATTGTTAAACACAATGGGCTGTCTGCCCACTGCAGGTATCAAAACTCTATTTTTGACATTATAATTCCTTTTTTTTTTTGCCATCTCATGTGAGAATAAATGATTAATTGAACACAAATGAATAATGAGCTGAAAGAAGTATTCCATTAGTTGCCCAGTTCTGATATATATTATTTTGAAATTACAAATTAAGTATAATACACACACATGCAAGTAAATAACATTGTTCATCTTGTTTATATTTTTAGCACCAGATTTTTTAAGGAGTCTCAGAAATATATTAAAGCATACAAACTGACATTTTTTACAAAATAACTGTAGGTGTTGTGTGAGAACAGATGTTTTCTTTGTTTCTTCAGGTGTTATCTGAGAAAAGAACAAACAGTACAGCACTGAACAAGGTAAAGTTTGCATTAATAATAGTTAATTACTCGCCTATTGCCACCATCAAGTGATATGAAAATTCGACAAATGGCTACTTCAAATGTTTGAGGTGTATTATATCGTTCTGTTTGTCATTTTACCAATATCTCTGCAGTTTAGAGGATTTAAAGACTGTAATATAGTGATATTTTTTTGCAACTTTATTATTATCATTTTGTTTTTTTTGTATAATCACTTATATTTTCAATAAAATAAATGAATTAAAACTGTGATAAAAGTTATGTTTAGATTAACTCCAAGTTAAGCCTAATACGTTGTGCAACGAATTTCCTATTGATTACGTTTAACGTACATCAAGTGACAGAAATCATTTAGCATTCTTACATTTTCATCTAGTTGTTTTGGTGGATTTTTCTGCAGTGTTTTCAATCTTTAATAGAAAGAAAAGAAGTGGTTTGTTCCGGTCTTTCAGCAAGCGCTTCAAGAGTTTTGTACAGAAAAGTAAGTTACCGTTAAGTGCTTTTTTTTTACCTTAACTAGCTCTGAATATCTGTCATATTTCTCTGGTTTTATTAACATTTGTTGCTATAAAGTTTATAGATGCCTCTCCCCCCGTAGACATTGATTGAAGTATCTCTTGTGAAACAAATCGATTTTATTATATTTGCCTGTTAAACACTAGTCCACTAAGACTAACTGTGTATTAGAAGGATTTTCCACATTGCGTGTTTGTTTGTTTGGCGAAATATTTCCTATCAAAAAGTATTTACATCTGTACAGTTAATATGTTTATAGAAATGTTTATTTCCTGTTATGGGGTTTTATGGTATACTGAGAATCGTAAACTTTAAACAATTAACATTATTGTACTTGAATGAAAAGTGTTGAAAATTTAGTCAAAAAAAAAAGAGACGTTAATATTCTTATAAAGACTGTAATCTTAGGAATTGTGTAGAATTTTTGTTCTCTACAGCTGATTGGATTAAAACATCTGCAGAATTTGAAAGTTCTAGTAATTACCAATTATGTAATTATTAGTAATTATGCAATGCAAATTCTTAATTTCGTTTACTGAAGGACCATTTTAATGTGTGAACTGAGTTGTCACTTCATTTACAGCATTTTCTATCTTGATTTTTTTTTTCAACGTCGATCTTAATTTCATTTAGAGTTTGTGAATTTGACCACTGATGAGGTTAATTAATTGATAAAAAAAGAAAAAATGCTGTAAATTTGTGGTTTGGTAGGGAGCAACTGTAATTTGTTTGTGTTTTGTTCTTTACTTCAGTGGTACGCATCATCGACCCCAGATCTTCAGCTCCTTAACAAGTGCTATTCCTGTAAGTTTGTATTATTCTGTCCATTCTAAAAAGTGCAGAGTATCTATTACGTGCAAATAAACAGTACGAATACTTGTAACGGGTAATAAGTCCATTAACCCTTCCATTACGGACTGGGTGGAATCCACGCAGCCCGTAACCACGAAAGTATCCATGCGAGTAATTATACTATGATTTTTCATAATGTAACCACATCTTTACAAAATTTTGCATGTTATTGGAAAACATTACAAGGTTTTCGTACAAAAATATCAGGATTTTAAATTATGCATTGAGATTTTTTAATTAAAGTTTTTCTCATAAATCTTTTTTCTTTCAGAATGTTGACTATCCAACATGCAAAGCAATTTTAAGATTAAAAATACGTTACTGCATTAGAACATTTTCAAATTCCACGTGCGAAATCTTTATAATCTCCAGATAATTATTAAATTGTTTGTTTAAAAAACTAGTTTAGTGTATTTTTGTATGAGTTGGTTCGATACCAATTTTGTAACCTCAATAAAAAATTAGGAAAAAAATATAAATTATGCTTTTTTTCGTTCTAGAATGACTACAAATTATAACCCAAAAACAAATTTTTAGTATACCTAGCTTAAATATCATAACGTTATACATTTATATATATTTATAATATTGACTTTCCAACCGTGCCTCGTTAACAATACAGAAGTTACAATAACGAGGTGTACGTGCACTCGTGTTACTGTATCCAATAATATATAACTGACCTGTAGTCTTTACAAAGTGATCTGTCTTGGCTGTGTTTTAGTGGACTAGTATTTTGTAAAATACAGTCACATTTTAACTATTATACATTATTTCTATTTACAAATAAGCTCTTAAACTTATTTTTTTCTTAAAACATTGAACAGTAAATAATTTAAAGCAAACAATCATATCGTCTAGTTAACGACCTTTGTACTCGTTTGCGACTTGTCGTAGGTTGCTAAGCCTTATGAAATTTCCCATGTGGAGGATTTAAAAAGAAATTTTTTTAGGTTTTATATATACATTTTAAATAACCAAAAAAACATAAATTACTATATTGATACCATAGAATTCTATTATCATTCATCAAGTGTACTAACTAAGCTGTATTTGGGTCTGAAAAAAATTTGATTGAACTCGCTAAAGACTTACGTTATTGTTTGAAATCTTGTGTGAAAAGAACGAGATTAACACAATAATACGTCAAAATGGCTGAGAAAACCACTAGTGGCACATTCTGAGCTTTTTATTGGTTATTCATGTCATATATAGAAGTAAGTGTATATAAGGGATCATTTCCAAAAATGGAAAGAGGAGGGGCCACTATTTTGATTCAGTACAGGAACAATATCTTAGGAAATAGAAAAGATAAGACATTCTTATTTTATACTCTAGCTTGTCAGTATCGATAGTTTGAGTTCCTAATTCGTACAAAACTGTATATTTTGTATTTTGACATCTAATTTGAACCAGTCATCATACCACGCGGCACACAAAAATCAATGTTTATCCGTGTTTTTTTTTTTTAATATTTACTTTTAAATTAAGAAATTAACTAAGGTATAATACTAAAATTTCAATTATAATCTACAATTTGATACCAAACTTATTAACATAGATTCATAAAATAGTAGTTCAATAAAATTTTGAATGCAAGTCAACAAATGCGATGACGTGGCCTTTGACACGTGACCCATCGAGATACGGTTAAATAATGGGTAATAAATTAATATCCATTAAACTGGATATTAGGCTGATGGTATCAAATTAGTATCCATTAGGTTACTATGAAAAAAATAAATGGCTTATTTATTTATATTTAATAACGTTTACTATTCTCTTCATCTGTGATAATGTTACATGAAGTCTGAGCCAGTATCTAAGACACTATATGAATTATGTTTGGTGAAAAGTGAGTAATTATTCAATGTAAGTACCTGTTTCATAAAACTGTAACAACTCTTAAAACATTTATATTTTATGTGCTCGTGGCTTAGGTTGAGCACCGTGGTACAATTTGTTTGTATTCAAAAGAAGTTCTGTAGTGCGTTTTGAAAGTTTTTATAGACTTACAAAGTTTGATGCAGTGCCGGTATGTATTAAAAATAGCGTGTTTTATTTTTTTCAGGAGGTTATTTGGGATTTTGTATCTATTATGCAGACTTATGGATTTAGCCCTGATGTTAGAATTTTCAAAAGGGCACAAATACTAGGAATTCTCACCACTGGTTTGCGACATTCTAAGGTGAGCAGTGAACAGTTTCCAGGGTTAATGTAGTTATAGTCACCTTCGCTGAATGACTAACTCGGTAAAATTCCACATTACGTTCACCTTCTAATAATATTGAGCTTAAGTATTAATTAATATGACTGTTTATTAATAATTTCCACTTGAGGAGTTTTACATAATTGCCATTAACCCTCAATTGGTTGCTGTGTTCTTTATGACCCCATGCAATACCTTTATTTAAATATTATGTGATAGATGGCACTTTACTTAGCCCCGCCCACAGTAGCTTCCTTAATTGTGTGTCTGCCCTTGTTGCAGTCTTCATCACTGTTCTGCAGTTGTAGGTTTTTAAAGTTTTAAAATGGTGGTCATATTTACCCAACGTGCATTATAATTGTTTGTTTTCCCGTGATTTTAATTTACTTGATTTTGTGTGTTTTACTTAGTTTAATGGCTAAACGATGTCTAATTCTATATATCTCTGTTTAATCATTTGTTTTAGATTAATTACTTCTTGTACATCTTCATATTAACACTTTGGCTTTTATTTTATATAGATGGCTAAAAAAGGACTTACTGCAATACGTTTTAATATTGTAAGCCATAATCTAAGGCTCTTATTATTCTATTTTGATTACAAATAAAATTTTGCACACCAAAAAAAGATGTTATAGTTTGAGCTTCATCATAATTTAAATACTGTGTTGGAGTTATAATGACTCCAGGTGACCGTGTACGTTTCATTTTACCACTCAACTAATCGAGGGTTAAAAAATTTAGTCTTCGACACACACAGAGAGATTATCTCGTGGAAGAAACTGTCACACTTCCATGTTTTTGATCAGACTGTTAGTTTTAGTAGCTAGATTTATTATCGGTTTAAACAAACACTACCATATTCTAGAATCCGTATCTAACTTTATAACTGGGGCTATGCCAAGTTGTTTGTAAACAAGAAGACCTTGAACCAATTTGAGATATGACTCAAGATTTTGTTTGGTAGTTTTTTAAAGAAGATCCGTGCTTCTGCTAGTTGTTAGATTTTGTTTAAGCATAGCTACGAAAGGTTTGGCATGTCCGTGAAATACGTTAAAAGAAAGTCGCACGTTGGTTTCTGATTCATACTATTTTAAAATGTCAAAGAATAAACCAAAATAAAAACTGATGAAAATGTTGTGATTGTGACATTTGTGGTGATTTGAAGTCTTAAATGTTACCAGCTAAGTAATGCAGAAAAAAGAAGGCTTAAATTCCCTGCAAATGCAACTGATATGCTGAAGATTGATTTCAATTTAATGTTTGAAATAAATATCCATCGTGGAAGAACTTTTACGTAACACAATTTTCCGTTTGCATGATTTTAGGGAACATCGATCAAAGAGGGCAAGCTTTTAAAAATTGGTAAAGAACTTGTTTCTTGTGTTGTCAAGGTGAGTGTGTCAATTTTTATAATAAAATTGAACTAGTATAAACCTAGTATTTGTTAATTAATACAATAATTCTCGTTTCGAAGTATTTAATGATAAAATATAAGTTTAAGTTTTATCTAAAGTCATTATTTCTGGGTGAAGGGGTAAAAAGAGAATGTTTTTAGATAACATAAAACTATTTTCATTCCCAAAGTGCTGCACTAAACAGAGGAAAATCACACAAATAAACTGTTTAGAAAATTAAGATTAAAAGCTGCATCCAAAATGGTTTAATTCGGTAAGCTGAAAGTGGTTATATATAGAACCAATGTTATACGTGCACGGGATATGTTGTTATGACGGTAACTTTGTGACGGATCCTTCAGAATTAATTTTGGGTTACTTATTACTCTTGTGCTCACAATATTCAAGGTTCTCGAGGAGATAAAGGATGGGACAGAAATCAAACCACTGTTTACAACAGAACTTCTGGACCTTCTTCTTGTGGTTGGAACTATAGTCGAAGAAAAGTGTGATGAGGTAAGAACTTCATCGAATCATTCACTTGAGTGTATATCTATCTAGTTTAAACATTCTTACATAAAAATATATCTATTCCATAACAGTGTAAGTGTGTATCTATCTAGTTTAAACATTCTTACATACAAAATATATCTATTCCATAACAGTGTAAGTGTGTATCTATCTAGTTTAAACATTCTTACATACAAAATATATCTATTCCATAACAGTGTAAGTGTGTATCTATCTAGTTTAAACATTCTTACATACAAAATATATCTATTCCATAACAGTGTAAGTGTGTATCTATCTAGTTTAAACATTCTGACATACAAAATATATCTATTCCATAACAGT